>NW_026250019.1:0-242784 GCF_022578975.1 Hypoxylon trugodes | reverse complement strand
AGACACAAAAGAGCCCTGTATCAGTATTTCTTTTCACTACCTCCCCGACTGTTGGGATTGGGTAATTTGCGCGCCTGCTTCCTTCCTTGGATGTAGTAGCCGTTTCTCAGACGAGTTGATGGGATAGTTGTACACACGAAGTTGCAGGAGCTTTTCTGTTGTAGCTGCGTGCTTGATAATACGCAAATCAGTTACGACTTCTCATGTCACGGGTGGTTTGGTTTGAAATCCATATAGAAAGAGCTATTGCCATGTTGTTAGCTAAATGGATACATAAGTGTCCTAAATTGCGAACGAACACATCTACACATCAAATTGAGCATGATTATCCATCTTCATCTAACCTTTTGTCGGTCGCTTAAGCACTCTCACCCATCTCGTACTTTCATACTATGTACCTACCTATAATTAGGTATTATTTTCGCATCAAGGAGTACTTCCGCGGATTAAGATCACTAACTTGGGGCGTCGGAGAACACGAGGTCATCGCGCATCCCGAAACCATCGTATCAATAGGCATCATGGAGCTGAGGTTAAAGAATGTCCAAGGGAAATCCCTCCCCGTAGAGATAGCCACCACATTCCCAGAGGAAGTTACCGAAACCAAATACCAGATACTCGAGTCTGGCGAAATACCTCTGATTGCCTCCGATAACGCAGACATGGACGAATTTCACGAGCTGATCAAGATCAAGTCGTTCAAAGAAGCCTTACAAGTAACAGCGACGAGGGTACTTCCCTACAGAAGGGGGACCGGCCAGATATTTCCGACTAGATTCGTACCGCCGTCACCAATTATAAAACCATCCGGGATATTTATTCCTTGTCTCCTGATGACCGGTACAGTACCAGTCTGGCGCTGCATCAACAGAAAGGACGCAGGACAGTGTATCCTTTGCCTCGGTAGCGCCTGTTTCGATACAAACCTACCCGAAGCTAAGGCAGGCTGGGCTATCGTCCTCAACCAATTCGAGACGTGGGACGACCCTACGCATACTTTTACTTCCGGTCGCCTGGAGAAAGCTAGCCCTTTTGGAGATTGCGAGCAGCAGACAAGCCAACGTGCAATACTTCGAGCTGCGGTGGGGGCACTCCGATACCGATATTGGCCCGACGAGGCGCACACGAGCATAGTGTTGGCCACGGACTCGGAGTATCTCGTCGATAGCGCAACAATGTGGGTTAAAGGTTGGATGCGCAATGGTTGGAAGACGAATGCGAGGAAACCAGTCAAGAACCGAGATCTCTAGGAGTTACTCCTCGGGGAGATTGAGAGATGGGATGAACACGACATTAACATAATGTTCTGGAAAGTACCAAAGGAGTGGAATAAGGTAGCGAATGAAGAGGCTAGATTGGCTGCGGAGAATGGGATTACTCCCGAGGCGTATTGTGATGTCAAGGGGATCGATCTTTAATGCTTTTGTTTCTGATGGTCTTGTTGGTGCCCCGGGGATGCAGTCTTGGTTCATGGTCACTTACTCGAACCGGGCATCACTCATAAAGCGAAGAGTATGAATAAGGATAGCGAAATTGCCGATTGGGTAGTTTTTCTAGATTTATCATTATTATTACGGATAGCGTTCATATTTTCTAGTTAACTTATAAACAAATAGAAATTAAATAAGGGAGTGAAGGTATTCGGAGTCTCTGTTTATTAGCACTTGTTCGCTAAAGATGATGCTGTGTAATGTCAACTGCGGGGGGTCCAGCGTGGGGGCGGACGAGTATTAAAGCTGTCTTTGCGAAGGCTTCGTTCTCACTACCTAACATCCATCATGACTCTATATAAATTATATTTTTAACAAAAGGCCAATCGATGAGCTAACTCATTTTACATGTATGATACGTCGATCAAGTCGCTCAGCCGAGGTATAGAATCGAAAGAGAAGAAAAGGGGTAACTGAGTGGAACCAGTGTCAATATTTGTAATGACCGTGCCGCAGAGGCGTCAATTGCGATATTGTTCGACATCGATTCCAGGTTGAGCTTACAAATATAAGTGGAAATATTTGCAGGGTTCTTTGTGCTTAACCATTTAAATGATCAGGGTAGCCCCAAAACATGAATTCCTACGACAAAAGCGTGAGTACGAAGAAGTCTACAAACACAGGAACCATCGTGGCGTTATGCCGGCTCGCCATGTCTCTATATTCGAGTTGGACACAATTCTTTCCTCCTCGCGATGGCGCGCCACTAAAGGAAGTTAATCTGCCAAGTCAAGTTGGAAAGGTGTTCATCGTAACAGGCGGCTCATCCGGTTTAGGATATGAATTATCACGCATATTATACGGCGCGGGTGGCAAGGTGTATATACTGACGCGGACGAAGAAGAATGCCGAAGAGGCCATTGCTCGCATACAAGCTCACTATCCAGAAGAACAGGGGAAGGAAACAGGCAGCTTGGAGTTCATACACATGGATCTAGAGGACTTCAACACTGTTAAATCAGCTGCCCGAGAGTTTCTGAGTCGTGAGGGGCCAGACGGAAGATTGGACGTCCTCTTCAACAATGCAGGCACTGGCTCCTTAAAGGACGCCTCTCCGAGTCGCCAAGGGCATGAATACCATTTCACCACGAACTCGCTTGGGGGCTATGTCCTTGCCCGGCTACTTACGCCAATCTTGACCAAGACAGCCCAGCAATCCCCAAAGGACAGTGTACGCGTCATATGGCCTACATCACTTCTCGTCGAAGCGATAAGCCCGAAAGGTGGGGTACGAAAGGAATTTATCGAGGACGAATTCAGTGTAAAAAATTCAGACGAACTGTATGCCTCATCCAAGGCAGCGAATTGGTTCCTCGCTTCCGAATTCTCGCGTCGACAATCCGAATCCGGGCCCTTTGGATCCGGCGTTGTCCATATAGCTGGCAATCCAGGGAACTATACGACAGGTATATGGCGCCATGTCGAAGGTCGGCTCATTCATCATTTCTTCAAGCTTGTACTCCGCGATCCGGTTCACGGCGCAGAGACATATCTCTGGATGGCTTTCTCGGAGGAGATCACTTTGGAGGAAGCTAAGGCGGGCCGATACGTGATATGTGACGGAAGATGGCATCCAGGGCAGAGGAAAGACTTGCTTCTAGCGTTGAAAGGGGAAGATGAAGGCGGGTCGGGACGGGCGAAAGAGTATTTCGAATGGTGCGAGGTTAGGGCGAAGGAGTTCGTAGATTTAGAATGATATGCTACTGATTTTGAGGCGTATATTGTAATCCTTACCAACCAAATTTGTGAAACAATTATGAGATACGACATATACCTCGGTAATTCTGGTTCCGCCCAGTCAGCATTTCTATTTTCTGTTAAGATTAACATGAAGGTAATTTCTGACTCTCACCGACGTTCCGCCTCCCCGACTGTCGACGTCGTCCGACGGCACCACCCATATAGTACTATAACCAAGATAATTATTATCCAAGCACAAGCTCCACGGAGAATTCGCCCTCTTCCGTGGCAAGTAAAGTGGCTGTGCACTTTCTATAAGGGCGTCTAAGCAATTCCTAATTGGTTATTTCATTGCGGAGTTCATCTACTAGCTTATAAACGTGGTTGGAAACAGTATTTCTGTATTAGGATTGATAATCCACTCTTCGTTTCTTCACTAGTTGGTTCCTGGTTCTGTAGTAGCTTCGTAAATCCTACGACCCCACTTGACTCTATTCCCTTACTTGTTCCTTTATACGTTGAGATGGGGTAGATAGATCCAGTATTTCACTTACTTAAAGGTGTGATTCTCCTCGGGAACTCATCGATATGATCAACTGAAATCAAAGACCTTAATCTAACAAAACTACCACCATGGCCGAGAAGATTGACAAAATATACGAAGACGCTATTGCAGCGGGTCTGCTTCCCGGCGCCTCGGTTTTCGCAGGAGATAAAGATGGTAATGAAGTGATATATCCCTGGAGTATTCACGACCACACGGTTAACACATGAATTAGGGAACATACTTTACTCGAAATCGTTCGGAAAGGCCAGCCTCAAGGAAGGCAAAAACGAGCCTTTCACTGAGTCAACCATTGCAAGCATCGCCTCAATGACCAAGATCATGACCTCGGTGGCTGCTCTGCAATGCGTCGAGGACGGAACTCTCGGATTAGATAAGGACCTCAAGCCCTTGTTACCTGATATTGGAAAGCAAGGTGTGGTCACCGGTTTCGATGACGAGAAGAACGATGTCATCCTCGAACCCGTTTCCACTCCATACACCCTTAGGTTGTTACTCACTCACACATCCGGCTATGAGTACGACTGGTTTAACCCGCATCTTACGAAATGGCGCGCCTCGCGCGGGGAAGCGCTTTGGTTCGGCAAAACTGTCGAGGAGAAAGCCGCCTTACCCGTATTTCAACCGGGGACGGGTTTCGCGTACGGCACAGGATATGAGTGGACCGGCAGGGCCATCGAAAGGGCATCGGGATCCACACTCGAGGATTTCATGCGCGAGCGCATCTGGAAGCCCTTGGGGATCGAAAACGACACCAGCTTCTGGCCTAAGACGAAAGAGGGAATGAAAGATAGGATAGCTGACGCAGGCACACTGGAGAACGGGCCACCGGTCGTGCACACTGACAACTTCGATACTTTAGTCGGGTCAAAGGATTGTCTTGGAGGCGCGGGTGTCAATACGACTGCGAAAGCGTACTATACATTCCTCTCTGCAGTCCTGCGGCGTGACGCCAGGCTCTTGAAGCCGTCGTCATACGATGAATTGTTCCGCCCGCAGCTCGATGAGCGGTGTGAGCAGGCGCTCAACGATTACATCGCCTTGTCCCCTATCCACACGAATTATCTAGGGATGCAGGTCCCGCCGTCGGTAAGGAAGACGTGGAGCTTTGCGGGAATGTTAGCGAAGGAGCCCCAAGAGGGACGACTTGTAGCAGGAACTGCGCTTTGGGGTGGATTTCCTAGTTGTGCGTGGTTCATCGATAATGAGACCGGGATATGTGGGACGGCTATTTGCCAGGTCATTCCAGCGATGCACCCTGATATAATGGCGTTGCATGAGAGATTCCATAAGGCTGTGTTTGAGCAAGTTAAAAGAAAATAAGATGGTGATGTTCTCTTTTCCCCATGTAGGAAATGGTCAACACGGAGATAAGGATTCGACGATTTAGGTACGAAATATATACAACTACTTACTAGATAACGTGATATATCACCATTCGGAAATGGCATCGCCCTATTACAAGAATGTGCGATGCTGCTCTGATTAGTTGGGAAGGGGTAGGGTCAATCGCCGTCTGTACTTTGCTCTTCTTCGTCTAACCTGAGCCAGTGGTACACGTGCTCAATATCCTCTTGTGTGTACGAACCAGATTCAGCTAAAGCAGCTGCGAATGTATCTCTATTTTGTCGGTGTAGACGATGTGCGAATTCGCGAATCCGTGGCCCGAGGTTGAAGGACATCCATTCTAAATCCTGGTAGTCATTGATCCCTTCTCTTATACTATATGCGCCTAACTTCGCCTTGAAGATACTTTCTGTATTGAGAATTTTGTAACGGCTGGTTCCCCATGGTGTCCTCGCAACAATTTGGATTGACCCGTTTGCGATGTCTTTGGGAGCGCCGAGGTGGCCTTGGAAACTCAGCATTAGCTTGTTTTTAAAGGGTAAAAAATAGAATTACCACTCATAATTAAGTCTACCTCGACGGGAAGTGACTCGACTCGCTCATTATATTCGGGTCCGGTTCGCACAAATATACGAGCAATCCCAGTCGAGGCCGCACCCGGACGTGGTCGATAAATCCTTGAATCATTGTAAGTATCTAGTCGTTCAGATACAGTCTATAATTATAAAGTACCGATGATCCTGTGCTACTATCTCATTTAGGATACGAGGTTTCGTATCCACGGCTATGTCGACATCCGTAGTGATACGAGAGAGGAACCCACGAAGCTGCATACTAACACCGCCCATTACGGCATACACGATTCCTTCGCGATCTAGCATCCGAACAACATATTCAAGTGCATAATATAGATAATTCTGAGTCGCCATTTCGGATTGTTCCTCCAGTTCGAAAAGCTGATCGTCGGTATACTGTAGGGGCTCAGAGGATGATGTGTTGGATGACTGTTGCCCACCTCGATGACTTTGAAGATCATTGTGTGAAGACATCATTGAGCAAAGCAATTTGATATGCACCCGTGATTCAATAATTTGAGGAGAAACATAGGGAATATAGCGTATGGCAGCAAATTAAATCAGTAGAATTATGTATATGTAAATTATGAGTAGTTGTGATGCCAGAATCGTCGCTTTGATTTTTGTCACTAAAGAAATGTGAGGACGGTATGCTCGTAACGTATGGAGGGTATAAGTCCTATCGTAGTCAATGAGTTTCTCGAATGCCCTATTTATATCTCTTAAATATAATGAGATATTTCAATGGAATTTGGGATATTTGGCCGTTGATTTAAAATGTGTTATTTCAGACTGCGACCGCGGTTGGTATATGTAAATTGTTGAAATTGAAATGAGCACTGCGACCGTTAGGTGATGACGTTTAGTGATCGCATGCGTCGCACGTGACCTTTCTTCAGAAGGTGCATCACCTAAATGTTAACTATCGTTAGGCCCTAACGACCCTAAATATGTACCTACAGTAACTACGACTGAGCGTTTTTATTCCATATTTAGCAGGAAATGCCTTCTATTCTTCACTGCCATCGCAATACTAAACACTACATCTCACAAGATGTTTATTATAATTACAAGTACACATTAGATGTACCTTCTTAACTACTATTTCTCATCAAATGCTGCTTTTCGCAGGCCCTTAGCACTCTAATTATGGATCTCGAAGAACCCTTCCTAACATCGGAACCAGTTGTACTTGCAAAGACTGATGCGAACACAGCCAGCTATAGTGGTCGCGGCATCATAGAAGTGCTTGACGTTATCAAAATACTTGAAGATGCTGGAATAGCTTGCTGCGTCACAGGCGCTCATGCTTTACTTTACTATGGTGCCAAACTTGTCCCCGTTGTAGGTGACTATCAATATTTCCAATATCCGAATGCTAACTCCGAATAGGATTGGGAAGTTTGCGTGCCGAACGAGGATTTCAAAAAAGCATCGGCCATGTTCACATCAAACCCACTGAGTGATATATATGAACCCTGGACCAAAATACTACCGCAAGTTCGTTCCTTGATACATACCTACCCTCGCTTCACGCTGAAAGGTGTAAATTTCTTCTTTTTCATCGTACCTGCATTTGAGTACAATATCAAATGGGAATCGTCCGACCTGGAGAAAAGTCAGCTCGGCATTCCATTCCCTAAACTCGAGCTCCTTGCTCGTAGCCTTCTAGATACACAGCGACAACTTGAGCTCACGAATCTCGTCGATGGAATGGATTTATCCGAAGAATGGGGAGAGGAACACCTCGACTTGGATAGGACCGGCGAGCTTGAATATGCCGGGGAGAAAAACAAGAGACTTATCGCATCTCATTGTGGGTCGAGGGAAATCCCCATACCTAAACTAAGTGAGGTGCCTAAGGACCTCAGGCAGCAGTGGCAAAATATAGTTAGAGGGAAACAACGCAGGATAAATCTAGAGCTGCCAAAACACCTGTACAGCACGCGATTCCGGATGGTAGGTTCGGGAGATCCTAGATTACGAGCAGGTCGGAATATATAATCATAAACCTGCTACTACCCACTAACAAGTGTTTAACTCATTCATGTATAGTTCACAGCGAGTGTTGGGAAAGAACTTACAGTAAATGTCACTACTTGATATATTGAAAATCAGGCGTAGCTACTTAGGTAAGTGTAACAATGTTCGACCAACAACACCTTTGAGAATTATCTACTGTGGATCACAATGGTCGACTGTATAAAGCAAACAGACCTCGCTGTTCTTGAATACCTGGGCCTCATAAGAGCACGCAATTCAACCCACAGTCAAAACAAATTGATCTAGGAGTGATAGTGATATAGAACTATCAATGAAAAATTGCACTGTGACAAACACCAGTGTCCACTTTAATAACGGATAGTCGTGATAGGCAAGAACTTCATAGTGCCCAGACAAAAGGGTAAGGACAAAGAGTTTGAACAATATGCACTGTTGAATACAAAGCAAACAGATAAAAAATGCGTTGGATACGAAGCCCATCCAAGAATGACTAGGAAAACAAGTTGTTTGTTCGGACCCGACCAAATTATATACTGATAATTTTTAAGCGTGGAAGGGCTTGGGAGACTACCTGGGCATATATAGCATCCATCATCAAGTTTTGACCACCTGGCCTAGCTGAGAGCGAATATATCACAACATTTTGGACGACAAAATAAAATACCCCTACGACCGTTAGCAAATCGGATCTTCAAAATGGACTCGACTCCAACACTCTGTCTCGATGTCATAACGACGATTGCGAAACGCCTAACGCCCAGTAGGGCAATGAAGCTTGCTCTTACATGCAAACAGCTGTATGAAATCGTATCCTTACAACTGTATAGAAGGATGGTTTTCGACGAGCCAATAAGAGAATACGACATCGTCACTCCATTTGAGGATGTCATAATGGAAGGCGACGTAGCTCTGCTGTCTTGGATATACGATATAGTAGCTTCAACTACTAATTCCGAGAGAACTTGGGCGTGGTACATGAAGAACTACGGACATCGCTTATTTAACACGGCTGCTACGAACGACATTAAGTGTTACAAGTTTCTTCTGGGTACATTATTGACGGACGCGTCTCTTATTGAGGAACGGAAAAGTCTTGGGAAAAATTGGAACAAGCTTAACCCCGAGGATCAGTACAGACCTTACCTGGAAACGATACATACTGTAAACCCCTGGAAGTTGTTTGTATATGCCGTTGGCGGTGGTGAGGTCGAGAATGTTGGTGCCATTCTTGACAGTAGATATGACCTCCTCGACAACGATGTAATCGATTCCGATCGAGTTATCCCACTCGTACGCGGTTGCTGGCATCCCTCGGCAAAAATGATTGAGTATTTGGTCGACCGTGGTATAAAATTACCTCGTAATTTACTCTATAGTTTATGCGAGGAAATGTCCGACTGGGGTGACGTCGAGTTCCCCGGTAAGTTGGACGTACTTGTCTGTAAGGGTATTGATGTGGATGGCGCCTACGAAGAAACCAACTACGAAACGCCTCTCTTCAAATGCTGCAAAGACGGGAACCCCCAAAGCATCATAACGTTGTTGAAGAAGGGCGCGAACCCCAACGGAATTGGATGTATCGAAGCCAAACCAAAGCATCGGCTGGAGGACCATCTTACCCGGCCAATTGATATCCTCATTGAGAATTGCCCGCGGTGGTTTGACAATTGGCGGAAATTTGGTGCGAAAATGCGTTTGGCTATTGGCGGGCTGATTGAACAAGATGCTTCCCTATCGTGGGCGCCATTTGGGGGTGACCCTGTACAGAAACTCATCCATTATATTTGGAGGCATCTGTGTATGGCCGCAAGGGAACTTTCTGGAATTGGGCCGGACCGCAAGGCGACGGTGGATGAGCTATTAGACATACTTCAATGCGATCACCCATCCAAGGACGTATCCAAAGACATATCGGACTACATAGAGCTTTGCGATATGATGGTTAGTCGAAGCCCAAAATACTCGGCTATAATGGGGGGCTTGAAGGGAAAGGAGTGCTTATTTGCGCTCATCAACCATTTTCGAGACTCGGGCTTCCGTTTCCGCCCGCGGTATAAGTGGACTATTTGGGAACTGCACTACTTTTCTAGGTTATCGGGTGAATTTTCAGACGATGGATGGTCAGAAGATTGGAGTGACGCGGACGATTATGGATATGATGATTGGGAGGAAGAAATTGAAGAAAATGTAGGCGAAGGCGCCAAAGAAGACAATAAGGAAAGTGTCCAAGGCGTCGAAGAGGATGTCAACGAACAGGTCGAGGAAGACGCCGAGGAAGAGGTTGAGGAAGAGGCTGAGCAATACATCGAAGAAAAATGCCCTGAGGAATACATTGAAGAAGACGACGCTTGGCACTATTCTAGATGGGAACGGCATGATGAAATTCTCATTGACGTTAGGTGGTATTTATTTTATTTGCACGGTAATGGCTGGTAGGATGGGGAGCGGCCAGTGCTTTTATTCTACCTAGGTAGATACGTACCTAACATAAATAAAATAATGATGCAGATATGATTGCCTATTTGGGTAGTATTTAGTTAACCTTGTTAGAATGGAAACTCCTGATTGGTCGTATAGAGAAAGGAAAGTACGTACTTTGAGAAAAGATTGTCCTCTTATTCGTCAAATTGATAGAGTTTTGGCCCCCAACCAGCTACGTATGTACTACATGATGTAGTCAGCAAGCGCGGGGATATGACCCCACTCTTCCAGCTCTGTAAGGTTTTCCTACAGGGGGCTCTGACGAGTGGCACATCTCCAAACCATTCCTCCTTTATTATTTTTCTTCAGCCCTGCCGCGCGATGATACCCTTACATTCTTGGGAGCATTCATCAAAACCACCTTATTGAGGCTCTGGATGAAGCTGACTTGTCAGAATGCCGCAGATTACTTCCCAGACTATTCCTATTTCATGGGAATACTCGACTCATAGTCATCTGTGGTTTCGGTAACGGGTCCTCCCCCTGTCTTAGTCTTCCCGTCACTGTCCTACTACCCTATAACCCCTCCTTACACCCCTCCCCTCTCCTTCTCTTGTCATGGAGAGCTGGAGCTGAAGCTGATATGATGTTTACCTTAAAGCTAAGGATATTCCTTTCCTTTCCTGTTTTCTCATTTTCCTTCTCTTATTTATTACCTCTTCTTTCCCTAGCCGTCTATCCTACCTACCTTACTTATATTCATATACGAGGGTAGGTGGATAGTTGCTAGCTTCACGCCTTCTAAATCTTGCAAGGGTCCAATCACAATCTCACCTTCATATTAATAAACAAAGTAGGCACGATTTACGTGTTCATACTACATAACATCGGGTTCCTCTACCTTGGAAAACCATGTCGACTATATCTCCACATGCGCCGGCTTCAGAGGCTGGATACCTTAACCAGGATGCTGAAACTCGCACCGTGATGGCTGAAGTACCAGTAACCTTACCTTCCACCCCTAAGAAATCCAAGCAACAAACCCCTCAGGAAGCTATTGATGAATTCTGGAGCAAATTCACTACTAAAGCTCCTGGAAAAGGTGAGCCTTTTTCCCCCCTGCGTTCGCGACATGCTAACCATGTGATCTACCTCTGCTAGCAACTACCGTTATCCCACATAATGAGTATGCCGAAAAGGCGGCGAAACGATCAACTAAAGCCGTTGGCACCAATACCCAAATATCGTATGAAGAGGCCGCCGCTGTCTGCAAGGCCAAGGTCGCCAAGATTGTGAAGGAGTGTCGTCGTGTAAACCAGAAATATCGAGATCCGCATTTCGATCTCGAGTAGGTATCCCTAAATGGAGCGAAGCAAATTCTTGAATTTGGACTAATCTCCGGTGTATTAGGATTGATTTGAAATGGGGTAGTCAGGATACACTTGAATCCCTCTGTAATCTCAAAGAGAACACCGATCCAGGTTTTAGGCCCAAGAGTGTCAAGCGTGTGGTTGACATCTTCGACGACCCTAAGTTCTATATCGAAGGTCCCACAGCCAACGACGTTAGACAGGGTCGTGATGGTGATTGTTGGCTGCTCGCTGCCCTATGCACCCTCAGTAACAAGCCTAGTTTGATTGAGAGGCTCTGCGTTGCTCGTGACGAGCAGGTTGGTGTATACGGATTCGTCTTTCACCGTGACGGCGAATGGATCTCCGAAATCATTGACGATAAGTTGTTTCTTACCAAACCTGACTTTGACGAAAGCTTCCTTGAGCGCATGCTTTGGGAAGATCGTGAGAGAATCAACTCCGAGGAGCAGTATCGTAAGGCCTACCAGAGTGGATCCGGCGCGTTGTATTTTGCGCAATGTGAGCATGAGAATGAAACTTGGTTGCCTTTGCTTGAGAAGGCATATGCCAAGGCGCACGGCGACTATGCAGCAATTGAAGGTGGTTACACAGGTGAGGGCATTGAAGATCTCACCGGTGGTGTCACGTCAGAGCTCTATGCCACAGATATTCTAGACAAGGAATACTTTTGGAAAGAGGAACTCATGAAGGTCAACGATGAATTTCTTTTTGGGTGCTCGACAGGGATGTGGGGCGTCGGTTACGGCGAGCGTAAAGGGATCGTCGAGCTTCATGCTTATTCGATCATGAAGGCTGTTGATATAGATGGTCAGCGGCTTGTCCTGTTAAAAAATCCGTGGGGCAAGGGTGAATGGAAGGGCGCTTGGAGCGACGGGTCTAAGGAATGGACTGCCGAATGGCTGCTTAAGCTTAATCATCGCTTCGGTGATGACGGAAACTTCTGGATTTCTTACGACGACCTACTCCGCAAGTATCAAGCTTTTGACCGAACCCGATTATTTGGGCCAGAGTGGAAAGTCACTTCTCTCTGGACAACCCTGTCCGTACCATGGACCTTGGACTACCATGACACATATTTTACATTCTCACTGGCGAAGACCGGACCGGTGGTTATCGTTCTCTCCCAACTTGATGACCGCTACTATCGTGGTCTCGAAGGTCAATATCGATTCGAAATGAACTTCCGTCTACACAAAAATGGCCAGGAGGATTATGTTGTCCGGAGTATTAGCCCTTACTGCCAAAACCGCTCAGTCAATGTTGAACTAGAGCTAGAAGAGGGTGAATATACCGTCTTGCTAAAGATCGATGCGACTCGCTACATGGACAAACTACCTATAGAAGAGGTAGTTCGTAACAATGCGAGAGACCGCAGGGACAAGCTAGTTGCCGTCGGTATGTCATACGATCTAGCTCACAGTAAAGGGAAAGTCATTGAAACCCCCGAAGAAAAGAAGGCTCGGAAGGAGGCAGAGAAGCGCAAGAAGGACAAGGAACGCCAAAAACTCAAGAAGGAAATCATGGAGGGCCGACGCAAACGGCATTATATTCGCGTTAAAGACCACGCAAAACGCCAGGAGAAAAAGGCTAAGGCTAAGGCAAAGGCGCAGGCTAAGAAGGCTGCGAAAGCTGAGAAGGCTAAGGCCAAGGAGGCTTCTAAGGAAGAGACCGGAGATGCTAAGGATCAATCTCTAGAATCGGAAAAAGAAAAGCATGTTCATGTTGTTTCCCCAGCGCCGGAGGATTCAAAGAAGGAGCTGGGTTCCGAATCAAGCACGGAACCAAACGTTGAGACACCGTCTACTGAATCTGAGAAGCCTGCCGAGGCTTCGAAGGTATCCGAAGAATCGAAAGTGGATGAGACTCCGACTCCTAGCAAGGACGAAGTTAAAGATGTTAAAGAAAAGCCAACAGCCGAGGGATCGGAGTCCACAGACCACCCAGAAAGTTCTGAAAAGGCCGCTGACGAGAAGACTCCCGCTGATGACTCGAAAGACGGAAAGCCCAAGCCAGTTGAAGAGGGGAAGGAGAAAGCAACGGAAGATGAAGATGAGGATTCCTCCTCTGATGAGAGCGACATTTCGTCTGTGTCAGAAATCAGCGACCGGGAGCTCGACATTGAACTTGAGGATCGTGCCAACGCCCCGTCTCCGCCTCCCCCACCACCTGCCGGTGCACCGGAGGAAGAACCCGACGAATTTGAGAGTAACCCTTGGAATGCAGTCGCTACCGTTGGCCTCCGTGTCTACTATAAAGTGTCCGACGAAGATAAAGACAAGGAGATAGTCAAGTTATCGGTTGTGCGTCCAAACCCTTACGCTAAGGACAAGGAAAAGAGCGACAAGGACGACGATGAGGAAGAGGAGGATAAAGACAAAGAGCCCAAGAGCTCCAAGGGTCTCGACATCGACGATAGCTCGAAGGATGCTACATTAGTAGGAAATAATGAGCAGAGGAAGAAGAGTATCATGTCGCTCATACCCCCGACTAACTGAGGGTATATGCCTCATAGAATACAGCTACGATGTAAGTTTCCGTAGGTAAGACCGAACCAGTGTTGAAGGAGCCTGGAAAAAGATTGGTATGTTTTGGCGAGTCGAGGAAAATGGATAAAAAAAATTTCTAGTTTAGTATACAATTTTTAGAATACTCTTCTCTTCGATAAAATCATTATGATGCCAAGCCCTAGCTTTGTGTTTTTATTTGGTTCATATACTCGTAGTTATGTTTTGTTGTGATATATTTATGTATGATTTCATCTCTATGTAAAGAGGTATCATCCTTGTCGCAAATATCATCCTCAAACGCCGTACTCTCAAAATTCCAATGACACATATACACGTATTCAACGGAGTCAGAAATCATCAAGTAACCTGTCCACCTTGTCCCGTTCCACAACATCCAAGTCCTCCATAACAACGGACTCGGGATCAGGATCTGGCAACTGAGCGACACGACCTGCGACACGTACGAGCAAGACACGCATACGCTCTAGCTCCTTCTCCAATTCACTATCGCGTGTGACGAGGTTAGGTTGTACTTTTTCTATCCCCACCTCATAGGGATCCGCTCTGGTGCTACCACTACTGACGGGATTACTACTCTGGGGAGTCATGGAAGTAAGTGGGGAGAGTAAGGTGCGCATTCGACGTAAACGATCGAGACGAGCGCGGGCATCACGTCGGCGGGCCACGAGTGAGGTCAGTGTTGCGGTGAGGTCGGCGTATCGTTGCGCTTCGGGTGGATTGGATTCGGCTTGGGAGGGGGAATGAAGATCCCATGTACTAGGAAGTGAGGCGATGACTTCGTCGGATGCTTGATTGTGTTAATTCTCCTCTCTTCTCTTCTTTGAATATGGAATAAGAAATTAGACCTACCAAAATCAGCACCAACCCTTAAAAACAGCGCCTCACTATCTCCTTTCCCCTTCGCTACCGCCGTTCCTTCATCTTCATCTTCGCCGTCACCCCCTCCTATTCTATCATTACCGCGCACAGCTCTTTCCGCAGCCTCGAGATATAGCGCCTCAATCTGCTCGGCGACATGACGACTCGCTTGTGGGGCGTACACGCGGCGCGCGTGTTGTTGGAGGATGTGGTTTGCGCGGTAGAGGGCTTCGTCTACGAGTCTTTCGGGTAGAGCTGTAGCGGCAGCGGTACCGCCATCTTCGGTGGTAGTGGTCTGTGTATTTGTATTGGTGGCGGTGTTAGAGGAGCGCCATAGAGGGCTCGGGGAGAGAGACTGGGAGAGCTGAAGAGTTTGCGCGGTGAGGAAGGATGATTTGTGAGCGAGGATCGTTGGGGGTGCCATGTTGATTGTGTGCTCATGGATCTGATTCGGATGGTATCGGGCGCATTTCTGAAGGTGAAATCTGATTGTTCAACCACGAGTGTCGTTAGTATAGTATTGGGCAACTATTAAGTTCCCTAACCCGTCAATTCGTATAATTGCGTTTCGCCGTATATGAAGTTGTATAAGGAAAGATTAATTCAGCGCGTCGCGTGTCGCAGAAGGAATTGAAATTGCCCCGCGTCTGCAGGCGATATAGGTACCTACCTAGGTACCTACTAGGTAGTTGGCAATCCACTGCGGGGTCCAGTGGGGTTGTTCGCTAGCAGGTGGTTTGGCGATTTAGGGGGTTGGAGATCTCAGAAAGACCCCTAAAACTCGCCTATTTTTCTCCTCACTACAACATTCTGACATTCTGCAACCACTCGTATAGAGTCAGCAATACGAATTTTCTATACACGTTCAATATGCATCTTCGGATCAAACACTCACTGCCTTAGTAGTTTCATTTTCTGCACTACTACTCGAAAATGGTATGATAGTATCTTGAGTCCCTTTACAGCGTTGTGGAAAGATCCTCCGCCCTATAGTCAAGTCGGGAATGAAAAAGATAAGTAACAGCGCTGACTAACAACCCGTCACCGCCTCTAGCTCCGGTGGGAGGTTCCCTTCGGAACTGAATCGGCCAAGTACTAGTCTAACTAAGTCGTGGGGGATCGACCCCTGGGGTTATACGAGAGAAACGCCTACGACGTAGTCGGATATTTATGATATTACTCTACCATTCGTGACGGAGATCCCAAGGGCAGTCGATCCTACGGTCCTCGAACCGACCATGAATCTTGTTTCCCGGAATCGGTAGACTACGGTTAGGTTCTAGGTGAACTACGACGCCCACTATCAAGCGGTATTGTAGGCTGTGTAGCCTGCAGATTTCTGCTAATATAGCGGTACAGAACGCCAACCGAAGCCACAAACGTAAGGGCTGTACCGCCGAACCCCCTAAAGCCCGTACGGAATCTCCCCAGAACTATGAAAAGCGTCTCCTCAAGTTCTGGGTACCGAAGAGGAAATGAGCCGTGTTGGCTTGTTCCTTATTTCAAACGCTTCGCCATCAAAGCTAAGTATAATCGGATGCCCCTGTCGTGGCCTAAGGAATCTAGATTGGTATAACAAGTTATGATTTATTTTCATGATGATTTATATCAAATATTACCTTGAAGAAAGAGTCTATCTCAAGCAATATAAAACGCCTCGTCATATTCCTCGTCATCATTCGTATCGTGTAATCCATACCAAATTCCCAAGTATGGAGGTAAAAATCTATCACAATCCGGACCACCAGAATGTTTCAGCCACTTTGAACGAACCCCTCACAACTTTGCCTGCCTTCAGCTCGCTGCTGTCACTAACAACAATCTCGTATTCACCTCCTTCAACACACCACTGATCACGCTCCTCGTCCCAGTAACTAGCCGCGTATTTCGTAGTTACTTTCACTGTCACCTTTTTCGTCTCACCGGGGGCCAGCTCTACCTTAGCAAAGCCCTTGAGTTCCTTAAGTGGCCGGTTGACCTTCGCCTTCTGTTTTGGCGCCACGTAAACCTGTGTGACTTCGGCTCCCCTCACGCTGCCCGTGTTCTTGACTGCGACGGACACGTTCAACTCGCCGTCCTTCTCAGTTACCGATAGATCAGAGAAAGAGAAGGTCGTGTAACTCAAACCATGACCAAAAGGGAATAAAACCTCACGATCGACCGATTCATAAAAACGATAGCCGATATAAATGTCCTCGCCGTAGATCACGCGACCGCCCTCAGTTCGATAGTTCAAATACGCCGGGTTATGTTGAACACGTCTCGGGAAACTCAAGCTGAGCTTGCCGGAAGGATTCACATCCCCGAATAAGATATCTGCGATCGTATTTCCCGTCTCGTTGCCGCCGTACCAAGCCTGAATGAGTGCGTTTACGTCATTGATCCATGGCATCTCTACGGGAGTGCCGGATTGCATAACCACAGCCGTGTTAGGGTTAGCTTTCGCAACAGCAGAGATCAGATCGTCCAGACCAGGCGGGAGGCTCATGTCGGTACGATCATTACCCTCCGTCTCCCATTCGGCGTTAAGTCCGGCCGCAATGATGACTTGATCGGCTCCCTTCGCCAATTCAACGGCATGGGCGATTTCAGCTTTAGGATCGACAACCTTACATCCACCGATTCTTAAGGCACCACCGTTCAGAAGAACTGCGCTGCCTCCCAGTTTAGATGTTGGACTTGATCCGAATGTGACCTTGAAATTGTATGTCTTCCCCTTCTCCAACTTATAGAGACCCTTAACCTCTACCGTGGCACTTCCAAAGAATGCTTCTCCTAATTTCTGCTCTGTAGTGTTGTCAACAACTAGTTCATCGTTGATGTAAAGATTCGCCGATCCCGATACGACGACACCGAATTCCCACGTGGCATCTTCTTCAGCAACTAGAGATCCTTCGAGCGTCGCATACCATAGTGGACCCTTAACATTAGGGTTCTCGTAATCAATTAGAAGCATCTCTGTCTTCAATAGTTCTAATTGGTCGACCGGTAGTCTATTTGCGACTTCTGGGCCTTCTGTGAAAACCTTCATAGTCATTCCTTGCTCGCCTTTGCTTGATATGGTTGAGTATCCAAGAAGGGGGAGTAGCTTATGAGAATATTGGCCAATTGTGTATTCCGGCGGCGAAGTCAACTTGCTGCTGATACCGTCGAATGGAGTTATCGCATAGTAGGCCGCCAAAGAGGCGGAACCTCCACCATGGTATGTCGCAACTTTGGCGTTAGGCCCAATTACAACAGTCTGCCAAAAATTAGTCGTTGGAATGAGACCGGTTCAGATCGATTCTGGAGATCATACCTTCTTGTCTTTTTTAAGAGGTAAGACATTTTTCTCGTTCTTTAACAACACAATTCCCTCGTTGCCTATCCGCCGCAACAACTCGGCCGTCTCCGGAGTATTAGCCGTGGCTTCTGGGGCATTCTCCTTTACACCACTAGCAGCGCACTTCTTGATGAATTCCAACATGGCCTTCACTCGCTGATCCAAGATATGTGTCCGAACCTTATCGGTTGAGACGTTGAACTTGAGTGGCTCACCCCTAAATCGTGGCGGACCAGGCATCTCCAAGTCGAGACCAGCTAGTGCTGCCTCCGTGGTGGTATATGTTCCGTACCAATCACTCATGATCATCCCATCCCAACCCCATTCTCCACGTAGCATTTTGTCCAAAAGTTTGGGATTCTCGCTACAGTACGTCCCGTTTACTCCGTTATAACCTGTCATGAACGAGGCTACGTTGGAATCACGGACCACCAGCTGGAATGGCAATGCGTAGATCTCGCGCAGTGCTCGTTCTGTGATAATGGCTTGAACCGCATTCCGCTTGTGCTCGTGGTCATTGCAGACAAAATGCTTGATAGTAGCCTGAATTCCCGTCGATTGGATACCCCTGACTATGGCTGCAGCACCCAATCCAGCTAGGAATGGATCCTCACCGAGCGATTCGAATCCTCGACCTCCGAGAGGGCCCCGTTGCATATTTATAGTAGGTCCCAGAATAGCATGTGCTCCTTTCACTTTGGCCTCTTCTCCCATTTTCCTCCCAGCTTCTTCAAGAAGCTCTTGGTTGAAGGTAGCTCCCAGCCCAGTTCCACAGGGGAAGCAAGCAGCTTTGACACCATTGAAGAATTTGGTGCCTCGAACTCCATTAGGGCCGTCAGTTAGACGCAACGAGGGGATACCATGCTCAGGTAAACCTTTCGTATGCCAAAAATCGATACCAGCTAGTAGATCGACCTTATCGCTCATAGAGAGCTTCTTAAGCACCTGTTCTACGTTGATATCCGCCATTTTCACCACGATTCAGCGAGATAAAGTGGGAAAATATGGAGAAAAGAGTGTAGTATCTGTGGTTCTTCACAGACAGAAGAAATAGAAGCAGAAGAGAAGAAAGGAGAAGGGAAAGAAGAAAAGTATCTAATTACGAATTTACTACTACCTTTATAGTCCTAACACCAACCCCACCGCTGCCACGTACTACTTCTCTCTGCCATGCAAGGTTTGACCACGGACGTCAACTACGCCCCGACCTTTTCCCTCTTTTTTTTCGACCAAGCTGGATACACAAATCCATAGCTTGTCGCGGCTTGGCGATGAAATTTCGCGGGGTTCATTATAACGGGATACCGATATAAGGGACTCGGCTCACTCGTGCCGTCCCCTCTCTCTGTGACCCTCCAAGTTAACCCGCGCGAAAAAACGTATAGGTATGAATTGTGACCCTCAAATACCGGAACGTAATCGGGGGCATAGGGGAAACAATGGTTGAAGCGCTCATTTCAATGGAGATAGATCTGCGCCGGTTCGCGGCCCGGCAGGCCCGTCACCCGCCTCAACCGCCTCCTTTTCTTCGCCTCCTACCGAAGATTTACCAGTAGCGTGGGATATAGCGGATCCGAGGTTTCTCCAATCCAACCATTTTTTTGTTGTGGAATTGTCGATGACGGGGTCTTCCTAGGCGGGCGTGGGTTGTACATATCTCGCAACGATATTCTACCGAGTCACTTACATACATACTATTGGGAATCGAATAGGACCGATCGCTTAATCAACTGAACTTAGCTTGTCATTTATATTAAAAGGAGTATATAAGTCCTTATGAATTCATGAAAGACCTATTTCACTAGTATAAGCGATAATCAGATAGCGAATTCGATACCAAAACTCACCACAGCACTATACGCCGATTCGGAGTGTATGACGAGTTCGAATAGAAGGGTACGACAGACTCCTGACAATCCGCACGATCCTACTTTCATAAAATAGGGTGGGCTTAGTTGATTATGAAGTTCTTATGATCCTTCAAGCTAACTCGTCTATATAAGTGGGATGGCGAACCAAGAGACGCAATAGGTGTTGGAGATTTCATAGTGATGGCCCCCAACTCATGTCAGACAATTGCAGCTTAGGTAAGCTATGCCTTGAGTTCTACAAGGGATAGGCGAAATTCGCACTGGAGACAGCTAACGGAGCAATACTCTTCAAGTCGTACGAGATTACCTTGAAGTTGGTTAGGTAGGAAACTTTACACATATACGATCATGAATCTCACGCACCTAAGCAATTAACTAGCATCGATAACGGAGTATTTCCGCACCCCCCTACTTCAAGATTAAGTATCAGCAGCTTTAGTGCGTCGGCATAAACACTCCCTTGCGCACTTTTTCATTCGAATGACTCCAAAGTCTATGGATGTTTGAATAGTTTTGCTTTAGCTGAGGTCATGATGCATACCTCTCTCCATAGGACTTATAGCTATCTAACCAATAAGACGTAGCAGGAGATTTGTGTGGTGTTATAGTGCGAGGAGGTTACCTGACTAAGGGTTTCCGACGTCTAGGCTGTCAGAAAGGAGTTCAACCTGAAGCAAGATGAGCAAAATACTACCAAGTATATGCATACTAAAGCGTCTACTCTACAGCAGTTGGTTGTGGGTCTCTCACGCAGTAACGTTGTTGTTACCTCCCCTTTCTGGCTGGTTTCGCGACTCGACACAGTGCTTACTTAGGTATGCAAGGTCACTTACATTAACCATAAGTATAGGATCTAAAGATCTACGATCCATAAGTTTTGTCGTAAATTACTAATACCTTCACAGGGAGGAATGTGATTGATATTTTAACTTACAGTAACGAAATGTGACGAAGCTCAAGAGATGTAGAAATATGCAGGGGATATGCAGGAGAGGCTCCTATGGCCACGTATAAAGAGTCATCCTTCGAGATCTTCTCCACAGACGAGCCGGTAGTTTAATGATACCCTTACATCGGCAACGGAAACTCCCCCGCAATCAATCGACTGGCCGTCATCCGCGTCTTAAGTCTCGGAGACCAGGCAATCCGGGGTCACGCCGGAGTTAGCAAGTCGGTAATAGCGGCTAACTTCGGAGAACTCGCATGTAGCTTCAGCGACCGGAGTTTCTGTGGGACACCCGCAATTGTCCTAAATATCAATTCCATTGAGTGATACGAGTAGCCTTTGTCTGTATGGCATATGGAGTCTTTAGCGTGATTTTAATTATAGTAGTGTAGTGGCCCTTTGCGTACCTGGGGTTAGTTATGGTATCTACTTACGTTATCTCCGCACCCCAGAGTTGATCTTGATTATACACAACAAGGGCTGTGTATGATTTCGCAAGTTATACCTAAAACGGACTCTTGGCGTGTTGTAACAGTAAGCAAGATGAAAATATGTTTAAGATCATTGGCTAGGGTAACGAAGCTGATGTATGTTTCAGAATGGGCATGGTTTTTGACGCGCGCCGAATAGAGCGACTTTATGTAAGCCTAGATGGGTAGGTATTCTGCGAAAAAAGGCTCGATGGCTACCTGGATAATGAGGGGATGGGCATAGGTGACCTATAGATCCATATAGTTGGCATAAGAGAGAGCGCCCTACCATATAGAGATACTCCGGACGATCTCATTTTCTTGTTTCACAGCACATGCACAAACCACTGTATATGGACAGATACAGAAGTGATGACGTACTGTCGGTAGGCTGGATGGATGTGGTGGCGTATTGATGAGCGTCTTCTATTCGATATTTAGAGATGAAGAAACTGAATGTAACCCTAGAATACACCTACCTGGATCTTACCTAGGTACTGTCCCAAAACTTGACATAATGGGCAATAGTTCGGGAAGTTCGGACGGCGGCAATGGTGTCAGGTATTACAGACCGCAAGATGCAAGTACTGCACACGACTGTTTAGACAATGGGAAAATTTAGGTACGAAATCGCGAACATAAAAGCCGAAAAAAATTAGCTGGTCAGCTTTTGGGGTTCAACGCAACAAGAACCAACTATACGGTCGAACCATTAGCTAAGCGATCCTACCCGGCTAGTCTCGAATTATATAGATGGTGGCTCTAGTGAGTTATCCACTCCGAATGGACTGCATGGCGTGGGCGGCTCGATCAAAAGTTCTGTTCTAGTTTTCCGGTAGATGCGGGACATCCATAACTCCAAAAGTCGCAACAGGGTTCTGGAGACAATGGGTCCTGGACAATCCTACCGAGGTGTCTTTGTCAAAGTAACCTTGCAAGTGATTCGAGAATTGGCTGTATGCGGAGGAGCGGATACGAGGCCACAGCCGATTCGAAGGTAAGGGCGAATTAATAGCGTAAATTGTCCAGTAGATCAGGCGGTCGAATAGAAAAATGATGGTAGCAGGGGTCATCCAACGCGCATATATATATGAGTGTTGGTTGCCGTACGACAATTAGAACCAACAACAGGTCACACGAATACCTAGGCGTAATCAATCTACTCGCTTATCAATCTACTCGTTTAGAAATCTACTCGCTTAGAAATCTGCAGCGTTTGTTGAAGATATAATTCCTCGGAGCCGCAAGAAGTCGTTGCGGTACCTAGGTACTATCCATCTCTCCAAGTCACAATCTCTCATCATGGCGACGTCACATCGGGTTCTCCTCACGGGAGCGAACGGCTACATTGCGCAGCACATCCTAGCACAGCTTCTCGAGGCGGGACATTCAGTACGAGCCACTGCTCGCTCACAGTCCAAGATCGACGCCCTCAAGAAGACTTTTGCTAAATATGTGGACACACCACAGTTGGACTTTGCCGTCGTACCGGATATCACCGCCCCTAAGGCCTTCGACGCTGCACTGGCATCCGACCCACCGTTTGACCGAGTTTTACACACGGCTTCACCGTTCTTCATCCGTCCTGCCGATAGCTCCGTCTTCCTAGAGCCGGCCATCAAAGGTACAACCGAGATCCTAGAAGGCATAGTTCGTGTGGCGCCGAGCGTGAAGCGTGTAGTCTTGACGTCATCCTTCGCTGCCGTCAGAACTATGACTTCTGAGCCAATAAGGAACCCTCCCAAGATTTACACGAACGAGGATTGGAATAAGGTGACCCTCGAAGAGGCACAAGCCTCGGAAGATCCAAATGTGACGTACTCGGCTAGTAAGAAATTCGCTGAGAAGGCAGCATGGGACTTCGTGAAAGAGGGCAAGGGTAACTTCGAGCTTGTAGCTCTTTGCCCGCCAGGAGTCTATGGTCCAATCTACGACCCGTCACAATTCTCCAAAGGAAAGGAACTGAACCAGAGCACCTGGATCATTTACCATATGTTCCTACGGCCGGGTGTGAAGTCCACCGATCCCGTCCCTCCCACGTTCTTGTACGTTTGGGTTGATGTTCGTGACATTGCACGTGCCCATCTCCTCGCCATGACAGTTCCAGAGGCGGCGGGCAAGCGATTCCTAACAAGCGCGGGCGATTTGAGCATGCAGGAAATGGCCAACTACCTCCGAGAGGCTCTACCGGAGAAGCGGGATGTGATACCTATCGGAGAACCCGAGAAGACGGATAAGCCAGAAGGGTGGTACGGCACGGAGGATCCAACTGTCCAATCGGTGCTTGGTTTGACGTACAGATCAAAGGAAGAGGCTATCAAAGACTTAGCACCGCAGCTGGTTGGAATTGCGGAGAGGGAGGCCGCATCATTATAAGCAGTCCATTCATGACTACGTGTCGATTCTTGTCAATGTTTAGATGCAGACGTACATAACCATAGGTAGTACATATGATGTAGTTTGTTGGTTTTGAAATGAAGCACGTTTTAAATGTCAGCAGCGAACTAGAGATGTATTGCTGTGTTATCGATAAGATCGATCCACTTATTTGTGTTACCATTCATATCTCTTAAGCAGCATTGAAGTTTATTTCGTTAGATTTGAATGCGTACTGGCCTTCGTTCCTTCTTGTGTCTCTTGATAACCACCATACAAGCTTCTGTATTATACACGTATGAATAGCCGTGATTGCTTCGATTCTCTCATCTTAGCTGTTTGAAAACCTAAAAGTAGACCCACCCAGCTAAGAAGCTACCCCTCAATACAGACTAGAATCCCTGTCGTTGCAGAATTCCCCAAATATTAAGTGGGTCTAAGAGATTTATCAATCGCTTTGTAACTTTTCGCTGTCTTCTATTGTCAACTCAAACTCACAACTCTACATCCTCATTCTTAATCTCATCGTATCCTACGTTCGTCGAACTCATGACTGGAAAATAACTCTAAGTTCTAGATTATAGGAGCTATGAGACACTCTACTATATTTGTTTCTGTTATTTTACCTTTTCACTCTTTCAGTCAAACGATCCGGTAGTTATATGTATATCGTGAGCTCCGTTTGCATTCTAATCACGCTCCCTAAATTCATCACACCAATCAATTAAATGTTGTCTTCAATGTCGTCCAATTTTTTCTCACAATGACACATAACCACAACGATCCCGATTTCCGTTCTATCGTAAATGCGGCGGCGGAAAAATGGTATTCTCAGCTCAGCCTTTCGCCCGACCACCCGCAATCTAACCGTGAGCTTCCTCTATCAGCCTATTCGGATTCTTATAGATGAAACGGCTCACAATCCATAGGGGAATATCCTGAGGATCCTGAACGCTATCAAACCGCCAAAAATGGGGAGTTGGCAACATTTAGTTCAGTTAATCATGACGGTCTAACCGCGTGGCAAAGTACACTGCAAGCCCTGCCAGAGGAGTCTCGGGGTACTCCTTTCCCCGTTCATCCGCTCGCCCAAGCATTAGTAGAACAACCGGTTCTGCGCTCGGTCGAGTGGAATTCATATCGTCAACAAGGTGGATTCAAACCCAGAACAGCTATCGATTATAGCTCTTTTATGATCTACGTGTCCGGCCAAGTCAATCCGAATCCGTGTCGCAATTGTCGGTTAAAGAATGGCCCCTACGCACGCTGTATTGTGGCTCCTCCATCAGTACTCGCCTTGAGTAGCCTCAAGCATGCTTGCGCCAACTGCACGTATCAGAACCAGCATAGAAAATGTACGAATCTACCGATTGATGGTGAGGAATTGGTGACAAGAAGTCGGATGGCTAGGTCATCTTTGAAATTGAAAAGTTCTACGCCAATGAAACCACCTGGGCGGAGGCCTAACCCCGTCGTCAATAGCGACGTCAATACTATGACAAAGCATAAGCTAGACCATGGACACATGATTCGTAAGCCTACCGCTCAGAGTATCTCGGCAGAGGCATTCGCCGACAAGATACGCCTAGTCCGTTCGTGGTCTCCTCGTTCCCGACGGCGAATTAAAGCTGAAGTGATGCAATGGCAAGCGGCTGTTATGACGGTTGAGGCGGAAAACACTCGAGGCTCATCCAGGGACGAGTCATTTGAAGGGCAAGAGGCAACTGAATCCACCGGTATGCTTTCTGGCCCGCCGCCCCCCGCAGACTCCCACGCATCCTCCATCGGCATCTACGATGTTTGCTGCTCTCCCCTCAGCAGGCAGGTCCTTGATTGAAGGAGATGGGTATGACGACGAATATAGTCGACAGCGGATAGATGACGATGAGAACGCCGAACAGAGTGATTATGAGGGCACAACATGGGTCGGTTTCAATGATATGGGACCAAGACTGAAACCTCCACTCTAAGCTCTGCGTGATATATACCTTAATTTACGCTATCGTCCTAGAGGCGGATTAGTGGTTATATTTGCTTTGGCTATATACAATGCTGATGATTTGAATAGCACTTGATACAAATGACCTATTCTTCGCTTGGCCATTTTGCCTCATGCGTTCCTCGCAAACAACTACCAACATCATATCCTAGCTTTGTCGTATCGTATGTAGCCGCGGGTCCAACAAATATCATTTCCTCATTAGGAACGCCAAGATCGGCCTTGATGGTCTTGAAATACTTCGGATCTAGCAACTGCGGTACTTTGTTGTACAGATTACTAGAGAACTAACGATTGTATTTCAGTACATCAATACAGAAGGTTCTGGGGGTTTGCGCACTTACCACTCGCATTTGTCGATGTAGGTCGTCGTAATGTCGGAATTTCATCTCTGGCCACATCTCACGCAATAACCTTTGCACTTCCGGACTCTGCGTCCCAAGAGATATCAAGAAGCTATTCAACTGATTTAACGACATGGACACGAGATAATTGCCCCCTTTCTTCGCCCGCTTGTCCAGCGCATTCATAACAGCGATGCAACCCACGATTCCGGTTTGGAAGTCGGAATTGGGCAGAAATGGCATCATGGGCTCATCCACACCCCACATTCTGGCGAAGAGCCAGGCGATCCCCGTCACAGCGTCACTAATCTGCTGCCAGCCGCTGCGGTGCTTCAACGGTCCTTTCCAGCCGTAGCAGTTTTCGCGCGCATACACTATACCCTTGCCTCGTCTTTTAGCGATTTCGTGTATATACGTGGGGCCAAATCCAAGTTTTTCTAGGGCGTTTGGACGATAGCCGTCGAGTACAACATCCGCACCCTGGATTAGATCTAACAACGCCTTACGTCCTTCTTCCGTTTTCAAGTCCAGATGCGCATCCCGCTTCCCGAGATTACTTTCGAACAATACGATGCCTAGATCTGGTAACTTCGTATTTGATACTCTGACTACGGTGGCGCCAAATAGCGCCGCAAGCTTGGCAATCGTTGGGCCAGCGATAGCACGCGTGAGATCGACAATTTTAATACCCTCGAGAGGCCTGTACGTCATAGTCTCAACCTTGGGCCACGGCACCGGAGGCAGTCTCTCGTCTGGGAATTCTTCAAGCAAGTAAAGCCCGTCATTAGCTACCGCTTTGCCTTGCTCGCTTGTGCGGTACTCTTCTGGCGTTAAGCAGATCCCACCCGCTTGTCTCCAGTACTCGTTAGCCTCGATGTCCAGCCATTCCGCGTCGAACTGTTTCACGCCTTCGGAAAGACCTTCGATGGCTTCCATCTCACCAGCGATGTCCTTCTGTGTCGGTAGCCCTAGCATCCGCAAACTCCTATCCGAGTTCAGACCGCCGTGTAAGTGAAACCAACGTCCGTCACGCGTGGGATATACGTTTGTGACGAGCCTACGCCAGAGCGTGAATTGGCGCGTAATGTCATAAACGGAGATACGCCGTGCGACATCCGGATCGGACACGGGCTTGCCCCCAACTCGCATAAACCAGAATGAAAAAAGGAATAGTGAAGCCGCATCGCTACTAATAATAGCGCGTTGGTCGGCAACTGTAGAACCGTAGCGCTCGCCGGCGATGGCGTTTCCGAAAGTGGCTAGGAGCGCCCATAGTGCTGCACTCGACTCAGTGCACTTGATGGGTGCGGGTAGGAAAGGTTTCTCAACCGAATCGGTGGAGAAAGAGGTGCGCGATACAGCCGCTTTTACGGAAGGAGGAATTTGGAGACGCGGGTCTGCGAGAAGAACATCGTGTAAGATGCGCGATGCTTCTTGTTGGATTGTGTAGGTGGGTGACACCATTGTCCTTTTCGTCTACCTCCTGTCTGTTTATGGCTTATCTATGGCTCGTTCTTACGAGTACTTTGAGTAACCACACGTTGGGATTGACCAAGTGACTATTAATCTGCTTCCTACCGTACGCGCGCAGTCCTACAAGCCACAAACCCCAAACAGACACAGACACATACATAACACGTGCACCTAGAACTAGATTACCTGGATATTATACGTCTTGAGGGTTTGTAACTTACCCAATAGGTATTATCGCCTAGGTATCCAACCCGCATGAGACCAGGCCGGGGCCAAGACTCCCGCCTCCAAGACCCTGCGGGGAAGATGTCGCCGGGTAGCATTTTATCCGCGGCTGTGGTTCATGTGTGGACTAGTTGATGTCGGTAGATCTATGGTGAGGAAATTGTGTGTACTAGGGGTGAGTGCCTTTTTTTCTTATCCCATTGTCTAGGTGGTGTATGTTGGTGTGAGAATGCTGCTCAATTGATTCTGCGGTGTTTCTAGTTAGCATCTATATTCTACCTACCTGCATTTACCACTACTTTTCGGGATTGGAACTAAAATGCCAAAACAAATTGGGGTTGGCGCTTAAGGTATGAATTGCTAAGTCGTTTTTAATCATCATTGAGTCTTTGATATCTCACAATAGCCTCTATCTTAATAGCTGACATCACAAGCCCATCACGAAGGTGTAATAACTCTGTTATTGCGCAAGGAGAACGCAAATAATTGCTACAAGAATTCTCATATGCATACACAATTGACCTCTTTATCCCAGTGACTCTCATACCCCCATATCTGAGGCCCAAGCTACATGTAATAAACAGGTCTCCTAATACCTCTCATGGTGTATCGTTTCGTACAGCTAGACTACTGACAGGTACGACAAAGATGATGAGTGTTTATACAAGAGGTAGTTATCCCCTTTTCGAAATTGTAACGGCCGCGGCCGCACCTGTGGGCAACCTGGTGTTGCCGGGAAGTCGAAAAGACGAGGTCTGCAGGCGAAGCGAGGAAGTACATTATTCGGTGTAGCGGCCACTCATTTGCGTTGCCTCTACTAGATATCTTCTTGACGGGGTAACCCGCCGTGTCGGTATCGCCGCCGGTGACGAACGAGCAGTCGTGAATGGTCCGGGAAGTGCAGACCTCCGTGATTTACCGGCAAGCTAAATCGCTTATGTCTACTTGTAGGTGGTAACCTTCCGGGTAGAAGTAGCTGGATTTGGGGAAAGTTGTATTGGAAGGAGAGTAGTGCTCTCTTAAGTCTTCTGACGGCGCAGCTCGCCTCCGCTACGAGCTTTTGCCGGGTAAGCTTCCTCCCATCTGCCTCCTCGAGAGGCATCTTGAGCTCGGAACCCGAGCCACCTATCATAGTTGGTGGTAAATCGTCCAACCAGGTATTAAATGCCTGCGAAAGCATTGAGACAGCGACGTCAACGGGCGCAGGCGGTGGAGGGGAAGGCGACGGGGACAGCGAAGATGAGCTAGCCGCTCGTGGCCTTTGGGCCGAAGTGGGGACTCTATTCTCATCGGATGTTAAGTCGTCGTATTTTCTCTTCGGTGCAACGTGGAGGACGTTACCCGAAACGGGAGTGAGTGGGGTGCGAGACGAAGCCATCGCGAGGTCGAGACGGTATATGACTTTGCCTTTGTCACGCAGAACTCTAGCTTTGGTCTTTGGCTACTCTAGAAGTCTCTTGTGCCATGGATGTGCTCGCTGTATGGAGAATACTATGTTGTACTTAGGCGTAAACCATTTCATCACCGTCGCCGTATGTGAAACAGAAAATTAGAACGATCGATGATTTTGTTAGGAAAGGTGAAGAGGTGAAAATCGATTGAAGAGTGCACTCTTAAATAGAGGTCGGTCGCCCAGGTGCACCTACCTTGTATTTGACACATTTGACGCATCGTGATCTCTTTTCTTAACTCGTGGAAAGTGTCTCCTAAGTGAGTGAGAAGTTTAAGCAATATTTGAGCATATTTCAATATTAATTTCCTCATCATCATTAGGCTAGAGTTTCGTACTGTTAGTCGTTAGTTTACCCCTTTAAGGAAATGGCTTAACTCATACTCGTACCTACCTAGATGTATGGGCACATAGTTAAGTTCAATAGACTTGCTATATATCATAAACTTCGGACATGCTGTTGATACATGTATGGAGTTTAAAGTGTTTCGGAGAACTGCAGCTGCCTTCTCTTTTACTAGGCACCTTCTATCAAGGTATTTAGAGTAAGTACAATATGATTAGACCATACATATCCTCTTTCCAACCCCCAAACATCCCCAGTAGATCCTCACCTCTTCAACTCTTTCGCAATATCTATCTGGCCAAATTTCGTGAGATATCAAATCCCCAGGTATGCCAACTTACCCCACGAGCTCCATAGCTCTACTCCACTGGATACTATATGTTTTCGGGGCTCGAGACCTTGGAATTCTTGGGAACTTATTGTATTCTGTATCATAAGACCTATCAATGGCGTCTTTCATTTCGAGTTCGCCATCGAACTCATCTCCCACTCCCTTCGAAGAACCTGACGAATTAACACTTGATCTTCAACCCGCACCACTACGTCTTCCTCGACGTAATATCCCCACAACATTCGACGGCGCTGGCTCGGTAGACCAGGATCAGGACCAGGAAACCACATCTACAACTGAGAATGATAGCTCCACTTCTGCCTGTACAGTTCGTCGAGGTAGTCCCAGCCTTCCACATCAATCAGTTATCGCCAGAGATTTATCGCAACGTCGTCCTCCAGCCCCAAAGCTAGGATCACTCGTGTCTAAGTTTGAGAACCTAGACGCAGTAAGAAACACCGAGGCCGGCCCATCATCCGAAGCCAAGCCGAGTACAATTCCCCGAGTTCAGAGGAAATCTACGCGTCAAGACAGTCAAGTCGAATGCCCCGAACAAGTCACTCCCATGGACAGGGGCGATGCTACTAGGAATCCAGAAGACCTTTCGCCTAGGCAGGTTGCATCACCGCCTCCTCTTGATGCCAGATCGAAAGTCCCAGTTGACACGGTATCTAAAATTAAGGCCAGAGGAGATGAGGAGATTGATACTCATGCTTCCAAGGGAGTGGAAAGGACCTTACCCACTCAAGGGCAAGTATCACAAAATCAAACACTGCCCCTCAGAAATACGAAGGATGATGGCATCGATCACATTTCATCTCGCAGTATCCCTTCTCAAAAAGGCAAACATCCCGGATAGGATCCAAGGTTGATTGCAGACCGCAGAAGGGTGTTCGAGCATAAGAGTAGTAAGTTCGTCAATGGCATCGTCGTAACATATAGCGGAGGGCTAATTTCGTAGCATATTCTTTTTCCATCGAGCCGACAAACCCCATCTTGGAGCGATCAGATACTCAGAAATCAGCACCGAGTTTGATGGGGTCGTCACAGCAGCATCTTCCAAAATCTAACTCTTTCCGACAGAGGTCCCCAACTAAGCCAAAGCTATCAAACGCCCCGTCAACCAGCTCCCTCAAAGCTTCACAAAAAAAGGATACCGACGATGATGAGCAAAGTCGCAAAGAAGTTAAGCACCCGCAAGCCAAGAAAGATGAAACCACAACCATCCCTATGAGCCTTACAAGGAAGCAGCATTCAAGCGTTGCGGACCTTCGTTTATCGTTTGAACAGGCCCTACAGCCATCGTCTCAGCCATTCGGAAAACCTAAGCTATCTGCAGAGGCAGTTCCCAATCGCATTGCCCGGGACAGGAAAGAGATATCACATTCGTCTGGCTTTTTGCATCGAGAGAGTAGCCCTTCGCTTGGAACGAAGGCACGGACACAAAAAGGCGACACGGCTTTTCAAACCCCACCAGGCGTCGCAGGAAAGAAGAGCCACATTGAATTGAGGAGTAAAGCATCAGAACGATCTTTGCCCACGCGAAACGTTACAAATACCACGAGCCATGGTCCCGCGGCAAAGAGTAGTCAAACTCGTCAGCGGGATTCCCGCAATCTCGATGGAGCCGTGTCGCCCACGTATGACGGCACTGGCTATGTATTAAGGAATCTGGATAAAGCTGACATGGCGAGCAGCCCTCGCACTCCAACGGCTCGAGGTAGAAAGAGGTCTTCGCATGCAAATCTTTTTCACCATTTCTTACCCGCAAGCCCAAAAATCAGCTTAGCTCCTAGTCCTAGAGATGCGCCTACAGGCCAACGACCTACGATTAACAAGGCGAGGACGCGGAAAGATATCAGTGGGTCTCCAAGGCGGTCGGAGTCTTTAACGAGGTGCGCGGGGAAAGTTTCGGACCTCCGAAAGATGTTTGAGCGATCAACTCGAGCTTCTCCTCAAGGCTCGTTTAAATCCTTTTGGCAAAACCGATACCGCAGTAAGCCGGTAGTCGAGAGCGAAATAGTTCCTAACCTAGAATTGGATGGTGCAGCGTCTCTGACGGCATTATCTACCCATCTTAGTCCGTTAAAGAAGATATCGGTTCCCGAGCTGACTACGGAGATCTCAACCAACGACTTTTGCTGTGACTTCACCGAAACATTTGATGACGTGGATCCCAAAAAACCAAAGTCACTTTTCCTCCCAGAGGAAGATGAGATCACAACAGTAAAGCAAGAATCTCCAGTTAAAGATCGAATCCAACAATTCGAACGTCTGAAATACGAGTCTCCTACTATTAGCCCGACGCCTTCTTGTCGAGCAAAGCTGCGTGGTGCTAAATCAAACATTTCTATCAAGCAGAAGGAAAACGATGCTGGAATGATAAAGACAGGAACTAATTGGCGTCCATTTAGGCAACGAAGTATAGAATTCTGGAGAAAAATCTCAAGCAATTTTGCCCGGACGGTCGAGGGTGGAAATGATGGATTTAGCAACGATGAACAAGCTGAACCGAGTCACCACATCGATACCGAGGAATCCAGGCCAAGCTCGGCACGTCGCAAAATTCGATACCGCCGTTCAGATGTATTTGGTTACCATCTCTATCGCACATCTGCGGTAGTTCGTTCCTCGACGTCTTCGTCCCACGATGCATCAAGTGTTAACATAAATAACGAAGCAAGTGCGAGATTCGATAGACAGCCTCCATATCTAAGTTATACTCGATCACAGTCTCGCGAATTGCCAACGCGGAGGGCCTTTCCATTTCTAACCCGTGGGTCGGGGGATATAGAAGGCTCTGACGAGCCTGATGATTTCGGGTTTGATGGCACCGCCCTATCTAGGGCAATTCGGCGCTCAGGCAAATCGTCCGGTGCTCAGACCCCCCAAATCCCAGACCCATCCTCATCGACACCCAATGCTCTATCGAGAGTGGTATCACAACAAACGATAGCGGAACGCAAGCGTCGTCGGCTAGAGGAGAAGCAGGCTCGCCGAGAACAGAAGGGGAAGAAGAGGGAAGAAAAGGCGAAAGAAAAGGGTGGGGATAATGAGGAAGGGAGCGAGCACAACGAAGAGGGACAAAACATACAAGATAAGGGGAAAGGAAAGGAAACCGAAGGTAAGAAAAAGGAGAGTAGTTGGAGTAAAAAGACGGCTTCGGGATTCGTGGTGCGTCAGATCAACGACGTCAAACTCAAACATCCAAAACCTAGGCGACCTGGTCAGGTCAAGAAGATTGTTAATATGTATAAAGAGAAGGCTAGCAGTGGTATTAGACTTGGGAAGGGAAGTGGTGTTAGTTCCGGGTCCGGCGCTGGCACTGCAGCTGCTGGTGCAACGGATAACTGAGTCGGTTGCATAATATCGATTGAATATTGATACTCAGGGCCGGCTACTAGGCCACGATACATCCCAAGTCCATCATATGGGCGTGGTAGGTAGAAAGGCAACTAGATAGACATAGCTTACTTATCAAATATTGGATATTTTAAACATTCGAAAGTGTTGAAAGAGTAGAACTAGATGAACAAGTTAATGGTAGTTCGCGCAAGGCGAGGAGGTACTGTGTCGTACCTTGGCTGTCTTGGAATACCTTCGATTTTTGTATTGGATCGAGACGGGTGCCCGATTGAGTAGTGGAGCTTTGATCTACTGCCATCTTCACGATTACCGCCCCCTGAAGTTATCATTTGGTATTCATCTTCAGTACGGCTTACTTCTACCTCATAAATCTCATGTTTATCTGATATATCATTGGCATAACCTAGTCCAGTCAAACCTAGCTGACCCCAGGGCAATGTCAAGCAAACACCGCTGCTGCAAGGCATATTACCTACTCTCTAATATCGCAATCGTTTCTACCTTCAAACCAAGATCATTATAAGATTCTAAACTCCAAATCCAGCATACCTACCAGCGAAGTAGGTAAAGGTACCTAGGTATTTACCCAACAAGACCCATCCCCCGTCCAATCTTCTTAACAAGCGCCTTCTTCAAAAACCACTCCCTAGCCAACCCCCTAGTCGTCCGCGCAAACACAGCAGGCGCAACACGCCCCCTCTCAACCGCACGCCCAAGTACAAAAATCGCATCGCCCAACGCGCGTTCCTCGGCGACGACATCGTATAACTGGTTCGCGACTACGGTGGGTGCGACTAGTAAATCATCGATAGGAGGGGGTTCGCGACCACGCGCGCTGGAAACTACGCGGTCTGCTTCGCGGAGGGAGTGTTGGAGGATGGAGGCGTTGGAGCTTAGCATTGCGGTTAGGGGACCTAGGGCTGCGGCGTCGGATTGGAGGGCTTGGCGCGCGGTTAGCATTGCTGCGCGTTGGGCTGCGAGACCGGCTAGGGAGGATTCGTTTTGGGCGCGGGCGCGCTGGCGGATTGTGTAGAGGGTTGAGGCGAGTTGGCGGAGGAGAGCGTCTTTTTCGGGGTTTGGTGGGATGGGAGGTGGCGCGAGGGTGTTGGTTGATGGGGATGGGAGGGCAAGGGAGAAGGGTTCGTCCATTAGATCGGGAGGCGGGGGTGGTTTAGGTTGGACTGGTATTGGTTGCGGTTGTTGGTGCGGCGCGGGGTGCTGTTGCCAGGTTGGAGGTGGGCCGGTATATGATGGCCCGGGAGGTGCGCCGGCGTTGTAGGGGTTCGGAGTCGCAGGTGACACCATAGATAGGCGTCGGGAATCTTGTGGAGGAAATCCAGTCTGGAGAGTGGCGTTTCCTGGTTGGTAAGGATGTTGTTGCTGTGGCGGCGGCGGTTGCTGGGTTTGGTATTGGAGGTTAGGAGGTGGTCGTTGGTAGGATTGGGATGGGTGAGGTGGTCCTTGTTGAGGTGGTAGGGGAGGAGCGGCGTCGTATCTCGAGAGCCGGTTCGATGGCGGTGATTGTGTTGCTGCTGCCGGCGCACCATACATGCTTGATCGTCGGCGAACATCGTCCGGTAGAGGTGGTCGCGGGGGACCGTCCCCATGTATAGTAGGCCCAGATACTACCTGAGGAAGGTCGCTACCTTTCGGGGGAGGTGGCGGCGGTCTTTGATCGTTGGTATGTGGAGATGGGACATGCTGGGGAGTATGTCTCGATACGTCGGGAGGCAAAGGAGGGACGGGTGGAGGAGTTGGAGCTGGAGTGGACTGTTGTTGCGGCGTAGGACGAGCTTGCTGTCGCGAGACTACAGGAGGTTCCTTTGCGAATATGTCTCGAAGAATAGCTAGAAAGTCTAGTAAGGAGGATTTCTACCCGTTTTATATTAGAATCCCTCACACAGAAAATTGCCAACTATAAGGGATGAAGCACTTACATCCCAAAATTCAGCCCACCCTACTAGATAGGGGTGATATATACGTCCTTGAGGATCAACATGTTGACCTGGTCGTACCATCATACTCTCGGTAGGCGTAACATAGCCTAGAGGTGCCTCGCGGGGGTAGGCATGTGGTATCCATAATGAAATGGGGAATCGGTAGGTGGTGCCGCGAAAGATGACCGGAATTGTACCGGAGAGGTGTAGAAGAAGAGCAGAGACGCCGTTATCGAAAGCTACATATTGTTAGAATCGACCAATCTATTGCGACTCGTAGGGGTTATATAGGAGACTCATACTGTGAACATCTGTTCTCGGCGATAGTGAAGGATATTGGGATAGCGCCTGAGCTACATCATTGTATGTTCGGTTAACATCTTGATATTCCTATACAATAGAAGTTATTAGAGGTCAAGTCCGATCAAGTTGAGGTTATAGGACTGCCTTACACTTGTCAGGACGCTATACAACCAGTTCAACACATGCTGCTGGACGACCATATTGGGGGATCCTAGCAGCTAGTTACCTTCGTAGTAGCCACGTCATGATAGGAATTGGTTTTTTTGGTGTTGAGGAGAGCTTCGAGGAGGGCAGCGTGTTGGTGGTGTTGAATGCGAATATGAATGTGAATGATGATTGGGGTATGTAATGTATCTAGGTACCTCAAGTAACAGAGTTACAGAAGCCTTGCGCTACATGTACATAAGGTTGCCCGCCAAGGCTGACAAGTGACGAATTAAGTGGAGATCACAGCTCAATTAAGTTGTGACCAATCATAGTTAGTTCCCCTCAGCTAACCCAGATAGGCACATACCTCAAGTACATAAGGCAATCTAAAGCCGATAAATTCCCGGGTTTGCCGCAAAACATCCACAATTATGTAATGACTTGAGTCTCAACTGAGGCGACTTTTCTTTTCTTCCTTTTTAATTTCTTCTCCATTTCTTTTTTTTTCTTATGGCTGCCACCCTACACAATTCTACACTTTCAAAACATCCACATCCTTGGAATTCTGCATGAGGACCCTTGTGGAATCTAGGATCACCCGATCAAAAAACATAAGATCTTAAAGTCTTTATGCGAGAATATCCGACCACTAACCAAGCAACCTGGCAACTAAGATAGCCGCCGGCACCGGTTTCTTTCTCAATGACAAGAATATCTTATACCATTGTGTCCGATTACCGTTACTAGGTGTATTAGCGAATAGCTTAGCCTACCTAGCAGCTTAGATCTAGATTCATCCGGCCGCTCGGACTCCGCGGATGTATCAAATTGCGCCATAATTACTTTTCAACCCACAGCCTACAGAAGAAATATAGCATGTGCCATAGACATTCTAGTTTCTTTACCAAGCGCCCCAATATACATAGGTTACGAGACAAGTCATATACATTCTGTCATATTTCCCTGACCAATACATCAGGGTGTATATTTCTCCTTCCCTCGAGACTGACTGATGACGATGAGTAAAAGACAGAAAACATTCATGATATTACTAATGAATAACATCCTACTTATGTATTCCTGACTTTATTAGTAGTTAGGACCCCCATTTTCCGAAACTCCTGCCAGCCTAGGGAGAAACTTGTACCAAGTTTGCTCCTCTTTTCTTATAAGCCTTTGCTTTCCCACTTCTTTCACGTATTTTTCCTATTTTATCTATTACACGTTCTACTCAACTTGGTTGTCTTCTATTAACAATTTTCTACGCAACCGCATGCTCACAACCAACCGATAGTCTCGCACGGCTGAGGAGTATTACAGTATTATTATCTGTATACTCCTTGCGTCAGGACTTAGATTTTTTATAATTTAGTTCAATTAAGTTGAAAGGATTGGTGATTGAGCTTCGTGGTATCAATTGCTCAGTTTACTATCCTCACTAGTCAACTACTATCACGCATCCGTCCCGAGATACAACAAACGCCGTCGTGATGAGACCTCCTATTCCTGTTTTATCCGATTATGGAATCTCACCAGACCATGGCTTCTTACCGGATGTCTTACCTCTCACGAGGCTTCCAGACCCCTATTATAACAAATGGGAGTCAATTGGAGCCAACCTTCAGAATTTGATTCTAAGCAAACGTCTCCGAGGTGTTATTGACCGTCTTCCCGTCCTCTCCACCATTGGTCTGGAACATGACGCAGAATGGAGGAGAGCCTACATGCTTCTTACTTTTTTCGCTCATGGGTACATTTGGGGAGGTGACACTCCCTGCGATCGGGTACCACCGAGCATTTCCGCTCCGCTGCTGCAGATTTGTGAGCACCTTGAGGTTCCACCAGTATCCACTTACGCGGCCTCCGTGTTGTGGAACTTCAAGCCACTCTTTGTTGATGAGGATATTGACGATCTCGATAATCTCGCCACATTGGTTACTTTCACTGGATCGCTAGATGAGTCTTGGTTCTACCTAGTCTCGGTCGCCATCGAGGCTCGCGGTGGACCCATCATCCCTTTAATGTTGACGGCCGTTGCCGCCGCTCGACAAGGCGATAGTGCAACCGTGACACGTTGCCTACGCGCCTTTGCTGAGCGCCTCGACGACCTCGGTGAATTATTGCGCCGGATGCATGAGAGCTGTGACCCTGGATTCTTCTATCGTCGTATTCGTACTTTCCTTGCTGGAAGTAAGAATATGGCCGAAGCTGGCTTGCCAAATGGTGTCGTTTATGATGATGGTTCGGGCAAGTCCCAATACGTTCAGTATAGTGGACCCAGCAACGCTCAAAGTAGTCTCATTCAGTTCTTTGACGTCATTCTAGGCGTTGAGCATCGACCCACTGGTGAGAAGGCAGACCCTTCGTCTGAGTCGGAGCGTGAGGGACGCAGTCGGGTTCCGAAACACAACTTTATTCGGGATATGCGACGTTACATGCCTGGACCACATGCGCGTTTCCTGAATGACGTCGGAGCCGTGGCTAATATCCGCGAATTCGTCGAAAGTCGTGCCGCTACCGACCGCTCTCTGAGTATCGCATACGACGCGTGCCTTGCTATGCTCCGCGCGTTCCGTGATATTCATATTGCTATTGTCACTCGCTACATCATCTTACCCTCTCGGGAGAATCGAGCACGTAGCCGTTCTCGTAGCCCCGAAGCTGTCAAGAATCGACAAAATCTAGCGACCGCGTCCCAAAATGAGAAGCATAAGAAGGTGAAGGGTACCGGTGGAACCGCCTTAATCCCATTTCTCAAGCAGGCTCGTGATGAGACTGGCGAACCGTCGGTGGAAACTTGGGCCAAGCGATTTATGAGTCGACAGACTAAAGTTTCTGGTCAAGGTGACTTCTTCCTTGGGAAAGATGAGAAGTCGGATATGTTGGATGAACCGGTCATTGAGCACGGCCTTGCAGGAACTTGGACGATGGATGATGAGTATGGTGGTATTTGCAATTACTGAAGGACGTTAGTGAAGCTGTTATCCGTTCGCATTTTTGGTACCAGTGATGTTAATGCTCATGAGATATTTATCGAATTTAAGAATCTTGGATATATTTCTATAGAGGCACACCGAGCTACTGGCATTGCCTTTAGGTTAAGACGTCCTATACCTTGATTCGGAATGCCTTGACCAGTGGCGCGAAAAAATATTACCAGACAAGCTACGAATTAGGTGCCTACCTACCTAGGTAGGTAGGTAGGTGTAAAATACGCTATCACCTGACCTTATGTATCCGGATAAGCAAGTCAGTCACTAATACCTTACATAGGTATGTAGTCAACAAATTTTATAAATGACGAGTAAGAAAACCTGTATGCTACATGTTACACAATCAGCAAGCGACTCCCTCTGGTCGTGATCGCCATAGGAGGGTAGCAGGTACCTAGGTACATGTATGTAGCTCTCAGCCCGCCACAAATCAAAATCTCGTCTCCTACAACAAATATGTAGGCCAGCCACATATGTATTGGAATAAGGCACCTACATAAGGCACCTACAACACCAGGACTATTATTGGGCATACTTGGGCCTCTTATGGCATACCAAATGCTTTTGACATGGCTTTGCCCAAGCATCCCCACCCTCCAGGGGCTTTTGCAGGTGATGCTCGCCACCTTTACAGCCCTCTCACTGAATCATTAACAATTCCTCGAGATTCCCTTTTTCGCCAATCCATTCTCAATCAAGCATTACCCACTCGTAGGTAGATGATTTCCTCGCAACATCACTAACATGGCAGAAGCTAGTGCCGTCATTGGCATCGTATCTTTTGGTATACAAGTTTGCGACGGCTTGCGAAGTTATTTGAGCGCTATAAATGGAAGACACAAAGAGCTGAACGACGCCTGGGAAGACGTACGTATCTTGGCTGAGATATTTAAACGTCTCAATCAAGCTGTCATAGAAACCCACCCACAGCGGCCAGACGACGCGGCTCTCTTATTACAATGTCTTCGTCACGCCACAAGTTGCCTTATCGAGCTGCGAGATACTGTAGCCAAATTGGCGAAATTACCTCCCGACGAGGTCGCCTCACCTCAAAATACTGGAGTTTCACTCCCACCAGCAGTAGGAAAGCACAAGAATAGTTTAAAGGAGAAGAGTAAGGCTATAGGGCGGGCGATCGTGTATAAGTTCCACCAAGAAGATGTAAGGAATCTCCGGCAGAAACTGCAGCACTTAACTACGTTACTCAACCTAGCAGTCCTCATCACTAACCCGTAAGTCTCGTTTATTTAGTGCGTCATCTTGGTGATTGTTTAGTGTAATGTGCTAACCATACTGAACTAGGAATAGAGATCGCCAAAGCATTGAGAGCCTCAAGGATTCAGTTTCAACGTTTAGTTTTAGTTTGGAATCCAAAGCCTCTGATATTCGTACGGCCATTGACTCTTTGCCATCCGCTGTCGATCTACAAACCACCATTCAGGAAAATGCCACCAAGTTAGATGCATTCAATCAGCGCCTTAGTTCGGATATTTCTTCAATCAAATATCATCTCTCGACTACAGAGCAGACGACTACCAATACCGCCCTGCAAATAAGCGCGCTAGGGGACAAGCTACGCGAGACGGACTCGAACTTGTCCTCCCAAAATGAACTTATGCTGGCACGATTCCAATTACTCGAGCGCGGGGTAACGGGGATAAACAACATCGTCGCGCAGCAGCAGCAAGGTCCGGATGTTGCCAAAAGAATAGCGACAGAAGTTACGAATAGGATCGCGAGATATCTACCACCGTCATCGCTCCGGCAGGCTTGCGATACCGTCTTCGTTCCTCCCATTATAGCTAGAGCTGATACCCAAGTAGATGTTGAGAATGCTCGGCATCCCTCCCCAAACATCATGCCACCCGGCTGCATATGTCAATGCCGAACGAGAACTACCTTAACCAGCACATATTCACATTCGCTATTCAACTTCACCGTTTTCTCCCGAAAGCAGAAGTTCTCTCATCGCGCACCCAACTGCCCTCTTCATGCCGTTGGGCAACGTGGAAATAGCCGGACGGCTGGGGCTCGTTTACATTTCCGAATAGGTTCATTCCTGAACAACCTTGTTGAGGTGGCCATTTGGTGCTCCACGGGCGCCGGGGGTTATTCCCTCGGTCCCTCGGTGAGATGGAAAAATCTAGTCTCTATGGAACTGTGTCCCGTACATAAAGAGATCCAAAATGTTTATCGGCGAATAATGGCTGGGAGCGGAATATCAGGAGCTAAGGAGGTGGCAGAACAGCTAGAGAGCTGCCAAGAAAAGGTCATCACGCTTTATCGAGAGGGGAGTGCGTCGGTGAATGATATTTACTATGAAGACGGACATAATCATTTACAGGTCAGTGAACTATACTCCAGACCTTTCCGTTAATGCTTTACCCTCGCCTCACGGGTATTTTATGGTGGTGCTGATGCTTCTTTTCCCTCAGAAATACCTTCAAACCCTAACGTTCATGTCTCATCTCGATTTACTGACCCCCGACGTGATGAATGCAGTTGCGCCTATGATACAGTTTTATATCGAAGCTGGTCTAAATTGCAAGGAGCAGGGCTGGCGCCCTACAGCGAAGAGTACATCTTATAGAAGAATACCTAAATTTCTACCACATATCAATAATTCCACTACACTCGCATTATCCACCGAAATACTAGTTCGATTTAAGGGACAGGCCACCGACCAAAGAGCTAAACTAATCTCATCCATTGCGCAAATCTCCGATCCTGAAGTTGAAGACGTTATCGAGGCGACGCCATATATGGATTCAAGGATCTTCTTTACTCATATTTTAGACCATGAAATATGTAAGCTAATCACTTTTCCCTACAAATTACTTCCAGCTTCTGATAAGTCGTGCAAATCAAGGTATGGATGTCTCCCCACTTGCACAATCAATCATATTAAGGTCGCTCGACGCCCTTGAATATCAGATCAAATTCTGCCCCGAGTCAGTGTTGCAGACAACCTACGGTCTGACTGCTCTCCACCTCTCTATCGGATGGCCGCAGGGGCTCGCTCGGCTATTGAAAACTGACGCCAGACTCCTTCTCGATACAACCTGTAACTTCGAATTGGGTGGTGGATGGGGACACAAAATCTGCCTCCCCTTCGGCTACGCGGCCGCAAACCAATGCCCACAGAGCCTCGATATTCTACTCGGCGCAGGTTGTAGCCTCTGGCCACAAAGGAATTCCCAACGTGAGGAACTATCATATGCACTGGAATCCACGTCGGAGGCTTGCGCCGAAATTTTTGCGTATCACATGGCCCAAAGGCGACGAGACCTATTATCAATTTTTTTGATAAATTTGGAGAAAATTCGGGAATTCGTCCCGATGGATCTAGAGAGAACGTACGACAGGCTAATGGAAAATCTTAGCAGTAATCCAGAGCATAAACCAGTTCTAACAGCGGAATCCGGACATGGTGAGAAAATGAAGGCACAGCCAGTCCTCTCTAGGACTGATGTCAAATCTATCATTATATGTCTCGACCATGCTAAGGTTCCCGTTTCGGCTGCGCTCCGAGATCCATCAAATAGTTGCCGTGAAGTATACCAATTTGAAGGCTTCCCTTTGCGTTTCTTTCCCATTTTCGCGAAGCACGGGTTTAGTCAGTACAACGCGCCGGATTATTATGGGTTGAGGCCATTAATGTATACAGATCGAGCGCCGTATTCGTTCTGGCAAGCTTCGTTGGGGGATAATATTCAGGATGTGCTGCCATGGTTGGTCGAGCACGGGTGTTTAGACGTAAAACCAGCCGAGTCAGAGGAGCAGCCAAGAGTGGGGTTGAAATTAAGTACTGCCGTTACAGGCTGGCATTATTTATCGCTAACGATGGTGATAAATACGTGGGGTTGGCAGGCGACCAGAGCGAAATGGAATGTGTCAAGGGCAAGCCAAGATTTGATGGTGCGCATTGCAGAAGGAGAGGGGAAAGTACATCATGATGGGTGTCTATGCTGGTGTACTAACCAGCCTGCACTTAATGGAAGAGGGGGTGGATGCTCGCCGTTCAGCTATTTGTGCAAACAATACATTTACGAGGAAAGTATCTATAATTTAGGTAAAGACAACTTTTGGCATCATTTATTCCGACATAAATGCAACGGTATCAGCAACGTTACTGCCGGTGAACAACCTCGAGCTTCCACTATGATACCAATATGGCAGAAAGAATTCATCCGTCTCCTCACCTTTGAAGCCCTCGAGATGACACATACATGCTGCGCATCTCTTCCGCTCTATAAGGGCTACGGGAGAAGGGGGATCTTCGAGTATCCTAACCCGGAAGAGGCACGACAGATTCGCGAGGACCCGTCCGAGAAAGATAAAGCTCAACAGCTAGAGAAGCTAATAGTCGAGTTTACGGAGCATCTAGAGCGGGGGACAGGCTCGCCACAAGAATTCGAGAAATTCATTTTCGGACCATGGCGGACGCGGATAGTGGATCTGTATGTCGTAAACATGGATGAAATAGAGAAAATGGGCAGCATCTTAGATAATATACAGACCTGTAAGTTGTCGTTTCCTCTGATGCTCATTGATATGGACAATTTCGCTCGGGGACCGCAGTACTGATTTTTAAACATTAGATGAACTCCCAGAACCACTGCAGAAGTTCTTCGGCGAAGATTTTCCATTCTTCGACACCAACGAAGATGTAAGCGAAGAGGATATATGGTCGGTGTGGTGTTGGATGTGTAATAGCTACAATCATTATTGATTTTCCTTTCCAACTTTCCTATTGTCAATCTGTATATACTTAGAAATACATATATTTCCAATATTTATTATCAATCATGTCATCATAAAATATCCCAAGCCTTTCTAGCCAAAACCCCAACCATCTGTCTATCCATTTACTTACTCACTAATTACCACCTAACAACCTTCTTCGGAAAAAACTCATCAATCAACTCCAAATAATACGGCTTCAAAACCTCTACATCCGGCACCCCATCACTCTTACTATACAAATCATACGGATTAAACGCTCTCACCGCCCTCAACATATCCTCATCCCCTTCATTCATCAACCCGCGATACGCATTCTCTTTATGCCACGCGTAGAACGAATGATACCGAATCATAGCCAGTGCTTCGCGGGGTAGTGTAGATTGATCGCGAACGACATGGTATAAATACTCATCATGACCCCACGATAACATCACATTATCAAGCCCACATCCGGGACTGTAGATACCGTATTCAGTACTATACACCGGATCCCGCGAATCCGGGTTTGCGGTAAAGGTGTCGGCGTACACGACCCGCGGGTCGAAAGCGCAGCCCACGGGAAACGTATCCCCGACGACGTCCCATTGGCCCTCGGAGCCGAAGAAGAAAAGTAGTTTTCCAAGGTCGTGGATTAGACCCGCGAGTTGCATCCACCGCGGCTTGCCGTCGCGACGGATGGCTTCGGCGGCTTGGAGGAGGTGTTGGACTTGTGAGAGGCTGGTATCTGGGTCTGATTCGTCGATAAGTGTGTCGAGTTTTTCGATCGCTTCCCATACTGTCATTTCCGCGCGTTGACGCGTGCGGAAGCGGTGCCGGGCTTGTAGGTTGTAGGCTACGGTTTGTTTGGCGTGTTGTTCGCGGTAGAAGGATTTCACGCGGTCACATGCTTCTTCGTATTGTCTGAATTGGGTTTTGTCTTTGTCCGCGTCGAATTGTGACTTGTCGTCAAACTTGGCTTGGCCTTTTAGGACGTTGACGGCGTCGATGTGGTCTGATGTCTCTTCCAAGTCGAGGCCATTCCGAGATGTGGTGTCGTCGAGGAGGGCCCCTGGAGCCATTGTGTGGGTATATGAAGTGGGGTATAAGATAAATTGAAAGGAGGAAAGGGGTATCTTGAGGTAGGTGGAGAAATCTTCAAAGGTGCTAGGTATTCTAAGTCTAGCATTCGAAAATTTCTCTTGACCTCGTCGTCTTTAAGGGATATATATACTCTGAGCTCCGTATAAATGGTATAAGAGTCGAGCGTCCCCACATTAGCTTCATAGATAGCGTAGGACAAATAAGGTGAAAATCGCCGAACATAGCTTCACCTAGCTTGGATGTACAAGGGTTCACCTCCCGCAACGAAACCAGGGACGCCATCCCTCCAAAGCCGGATCAGCGTCCGGCGTTCCGCTCTTTTTGTAGAAAAGGTAAAATCCTCCGACTTGAGACAAGATGTATGCATCGTCCACTGGACCGTCGCTCAGCACCCACATGCTGTGTTCAGGGTCCTCTAGAGGGGCGCAACGTCATCAAAACATCATTCGGTATGTATAGCCCTAGACCTTGATAGCCCCCCCACGCTGAATGGACGTGGCGTCCAGACCTAGCTGAGTTAGGTAATCCGGGGCGATGTTGCCGCTCATTCGTGAAGTCCCTCTGCAATCTAGTCTGCCACTTGCGTGTCATGTCGTCGCTTAACGAGTAAAAACTTCGAATTCGGGGTTAACGTGTTACTCGTTTTCTGGCACCCAACCCCATGCTTTTTTTAGCTGCTGCTGTATTGCTGCGGTAGGACGAGCATGCTCCGCTTCGGTCCTTTGAAGCATGTCGATTAGTGCATCTTGATCGGAGCGCTCGCCGAATTGGTCACCAACTAAATCGTCGTATTAGTTTATAATACATATTTCTAATTAATTAGGAATCCATACACATAGCGATACCCATACAAGCTGTAAACATGCTCGGCGGCGTCCACTGGTTGCAGATGCCAATGCCGCAAAGCTCCCTAACAAGGTTCTCGATACGTTCCTGTGTATGTATAAGTATGATTGAAGACTTATCTTCGTATTAATATACTCACCGTCATTTTTTTCATTGCCGTCCGGCGATTTGTGCCCACTTTAGGAATTGAGGGATCAAATTGGGTCAGGAATAGTTGTGCAAGAATATGGTGCTGAATCCCGATGACTGAAAGAAGTGAGCCCTCGCTTTATGCCGGTCGCACTAGATAAAATAGGTAGATTTATATACTCACCATGACAGCTAGAACCGTGCCAGACCTCCGGAAATGCCGAGGATCCCGTACGTTCCCTATAGAAGAATGGGTTGAAGGACGACGGTCGAGTGGCAGACCACTTCTTACATGCCTCATCTAAAGCGTTCCATCGACCAGATGTGAAGTTACCATCGCCAAAACAGAAGTTGAGCACATCGGCAATAAGAATGATCGCTCGGTTGGACCATGTGTAGTCGTCGGCTGCTTCGAAGGATCGGTCTACTATGTAGTGGTCTAGGGAAACTTTGACAGGTTGCTGTGTAATCACGGCGATGTAAATTTCTTGTCGTAGCCCTACCCAGAACGAAGCTGCGCTCAGGCTCCCTCGTCCCATATATTGGTCACCGGCATTGACGAATGCATGAATACCAAGCAGATGGCTATAGTTGTCTTGGCCCGTCGTCGGTACTATCATCTACCGTCAGCTACTAGTTTCAAATTTACTCCTAGGGTACCCATCTCACCATCCATTTCCTCGAGCATGCGCAGGATGATTGTTGCCGCAAAGAGATTCTCATCCGACACCGTCGAAGCGTGATCCAACATGGGAATTAGATGTTTTAGACATTCGTCGTGGTATCTATTCGAGGCGAGAGGGTCAAAATTCGTCGTGTGACTTAGGTGCCTCGCGGCTATGGCAAATATCGCATTTAAAAGGGTATGGGATACAGCAGCGCGCTCCGGTACGACGAGTTCAAAATGTCGACTTGGATCGCATAAGTCCAACTGCTGTAGTTAGAGGTCTGAATCTTTGAGAACTATTACCCACCACGAATCTTGTTTAGCTTACACAGATTGCCAACTTTTGAATGTAGTGTCGGAACAATAACGCTTCCGTCCGGTTTTTGAGCGGTAATGATGAGACTGCATGGAAACTCGATAGCGGGGCATTTCTCGGAGCAGACATACGTATGTTATTTCCGGTTGGGAGAGATGACACGTCGTAAGATTCAGTCGGCTTCGCTTCTGGGAATGCTCTATGCGAATTAAGTAGCGATGTCGACACCCCGTTACTAGGAAATAGTCCGTGAACTTTTGGTTGATTCCGAGGTTGAGTGATTCCAACCGACTCATTCCCGGGGTTACGTTCTCTTAAACCGGCGATCGCCGGAGGTGTTACGCTCGAGGAATTCGATTCCAGCTCTCCATTATAAGTTTCATCCACGTGGATTTCATATTGCGACGTATCCTCTAAGGGGCTTCCGGTTGTTAAAGATTGAGTCTCGTCGATATATACCACTTAAGATTTTAGTCAACAATTATTCTCATAAATATTTCAACGATACATACACTTCCTTGGCGGTCTAAGCCATCTCTGACCTCTACTGAACGAATCTACAAATATTCATTAGCCTAAGTTGAATTTGATCAGAATCTTATATACTATACCTTTAGTTGGTTTGAACTTGAAGCCTAGCTTGCATTCGCGACCTGCGCGTACACATCGACCGCATCTGGGAACCGAGCGGTCGCCTAATTGTCCGGGGTGAGTAATTAATTAATTTCATTATTCTCGGGAATACATCCGAGCAACTCAAGACAACTCACATTTTAGATGATGTTCACGACATGTAACGCTGTTTATTAATATTTACGTTAGCAGTTGAGTTGCCTTAATGTTTGTGTTAGAATATTGTATGCTGTATGAGTGTAGCTGTTCTATATCTACCAGCATCGGAGTCACATCAACTCCGACTACTATGGAAATGACAGTAAATTGGGAATAAAGAGAATAAAATGAAAGCATACCATGGCGTAGCAAGCAACTCGGTCTGCTCCGGTGAGGGCATTCGCAAGGTCGTCAAGTCATCGACAGCTTAACAGCTTAGCTAGCTAATAGTAAGTAGGTACTTAGTGCTCGGTATGTTTCGGTCAATGTCACCCGGAAAATCAAAGAAAAAACACCCCCCAATTTTGAGAGGATCATCTGGGCATATCTTGGTAAGAGATATGGGTAAAAACCGGCGAACGGGAAAGACGGGAAAGATCTAAAATAGCGTAAGCCTCGGGTTCGATGGGACGAGACACCGAAAAAAGACTTGTAGCGTAATTGGCCGGTTTTGTCATATTTTCTTGTGAGCATTTTTTTGATCTTTGGACTTTGGAGACTTTAAGAAAAAAGCTGGGACTAAGCAGAATTAGTCCCCCCTCCCGAAGAACGGCGAGAAAGAAGAAGAAGAATAAGAATAATGGGGCAATTGGTCAATTTCACGGGGTTTGGTTTGCTTGTGTCATACACGTATATACATGTTTCTATGTATTATGCGTGCATAATAATAGTGTATCAGCATAAATAATGAAGCTGACCATTATGTCAAAGTAGTCTGGCCAATCGACGACGACGCTAGTACCAACTTAATCGGGATTCTTACATGTACTGGACATGTACTCGAAGTCAGCTAGTCCCAAGTCAGGGGTTCATTCGCTGAGGATTCGAAAGAAAATTCCAATCCAGGCCAAGCTTTAAACTCTCTTCTAAGTGGTTCTGTGCCTTCTTCCCCGCAACTTTCTTCGCGCTATCATGAACGGTCCAAAGAAAAATACTACCCGAGCTAAACCTCTTATGGAGTATAGCGAGCCTGCCTCGGCCATCCTAGTGGATGATTTTCCCGACTAGGAAGGCTAGAATATTCTTACCCGGATTGCTTATTTTCTTTTTTATCTAAAAAGAGACAAGGGGCGAGTGAGAGAGTGAGAGCGAGAGAAGTCATCCCAATAATTGTTGTGCACGTGTGGTAGTAAATACCTACTACTCATGTATAGATGTGTTGTCTATATCATTTTCGAAAGATATAACTTAACTCATTCGCCGAACTGACATCAAAAGCCGATAAACACCTAAGAGGAAAAGTCAGCTATGGCTTCAGTACCGGAAAAGAGTATCGACGATGATGGGGTCGGGACGGTACCAACACCAGTACCAGACGTGGCGCTGAAAGAGGAACAAGAGGCTCAAGAGACTCTGAGCGATGTAATCCGAAACGCAAAGTTGGCAACAGAAAAGGAACACAGCATGACCCTGTGGCAAGGTCTCAAGCTGTACCCAAAAGCCATCGCGTGGAGTGTTCTCATCTCGACATGCATTGCCATGGAAGGATATGATGTCTCTTTGGTCAACAACTTTTACGCCTTTCCCCAGTTCAACAAGAAGTATGGCGTCGCGTTGACCGCCTCAGACGGCACGGTATCTTATCAAGTTCCGGCAGCGTGGCAGGCTGGTTTGAGTAACGGCGCAGTAGTGGTAAGTGAGAGCGTTGTATACTTCATCCATGCGCGTATGGCGTATATGTGGGCTTGTAAATTAAAACCACACCCTCACACCCCTTTTTTTCTTTTTCAGGTCTTCCCTCAAGGGTGAATCATTGGTTACTAATCGATGATGGCGCCTGTGTTTATACCTGAAATCTGGGCGTTTCTGCTGTGGAACCCATCCCATATCCGATAAACACACCACTGACTATTCCTAGGGCGAAATCATCGGTCTATTGATTAATGGCTGGGTGTCAGAACGATTCGGTTACCGCTATACCGTGATCGCGTGTCTCGTGCTTGTCATCGCTTTTACGGCCATCTTTTTCACTGCCCAGACTGTTGTGCATCTTCAGGTTGCGGAGATCCTATGTGGTATCCCATGGGGTGTCTTCCAGACTCTCACCATCACTTACGCATCCGAGGTTTGTCCTGTAGCTCTACGTGGCTACTTGACAACTTACGTCAACTTCTGTTGGGGAATTGGTCAAATGATCGGCATCGGTGTTATCATGGGCAATCTTTGGCGTACCGACGAATGGGCTTATCGTATTGTAAGATTCCCTTCCCTTCCCGGTTTCCTCCATTCTCCGGTGTGATACTGCTGACTAACCTGGAACAGCCGTATGCGCTCCAGTGGATGTGGCCGGTACCCCTGATAGTCGGAATATACTGCGCACCCGAATCTCCTTGGTGGTTGATAAGAAAAGGAAGACTCGAAGATGCTAAACGCTCGCTTCTTCGTCTTACTAGCCTTGATCGAGAAACGGATTTCGATGCCGATGAGACCGTTGCCATGATGGTGCATACTTCGGCATTGGAACAGAAGGTTGGTGATGCACACCATTCTTGGCTCTCGTGTTATTGCTGACCCTCTTTCGCAGATCACCAAAGGAGCTAGTTATCTCGATTGCTTCAAGGGGATCGACAGACGTCGCACAGAGGTATGTTTCAATACCCCTTTAGCTATACGTAATTCCACTCATTAAAATGTGATAGATTGTGTGCATGTGTTGGGCGATCCAGAATTTGAGCGGCAATTCATTCTCCAATTACTCGACGTATTTCTTGCAGCAGGCCGGTCTTAGCAATGACAAGGCATACTCATTTGCCATGGGTCAATACGCCATCAATTGTGCCGGCGTCTTCGGTGCTTGGACCCTGATTACCCTTGGTATTGGACGAAGGTGAGTCCAGCGATGTCTTTCGATGGTCCGGAATACTAATGTTACCCCAGAACCCTTTACCTGTACGGTCTTGCGGCTCTATTCGTCATGCTTTTGATCCTCGGGTTCCTTGGCCTGGCTAAGGACAGGGATGCTGCGTCGCTCGCCACAGGTAGTATTATGTTGGTGTGGGCTCTGTGTTACCAGCTGACGGTCGGCACTGTGTGCTACTCCTTGGTTGCCGAAATTTCGACGAGACGCCTACAGATTAAGACTGTAGTGCTTGGGCGAGTTCTATAGTAAGTTCTTTCCAGACGCGAAAGCCATGCGATAGAGTATAGAGGCTTACAAATCGCAGCAATATCGTCGGAATTATCTGCGGTGTTTTGACTCCGTATATGTTAAACCCCTCAGCGTGGAACTGGGGTAACTATGCTGGATTCTTCTGGGTATGTTAATTCATCGTATGTATGTTATTGTCTTTCCGCTAACGCATTCGTAGGCCGGATCATGCTTCCTGTGCTTTATCTACACCTACTTCCGCGTACCAGAGCCAGCCGGACGAACGTTTGCAGAGTTGGATCTGCTATTCGAGAAGAAAGTGAACGCGAGGAAGTTCGCATCGACCGATGTGGATGTATTCGCTGAACATATCGAGGGGAATGTGATGAAAGACTACCATGACCAAATCGCCGCCTCGAACATGAAATTGAAGACTCAGGGCGCTATGGGGGCTGTATCCTATGCGTGATAAACTCTGGGAGATGGTTAATTGAGACAAAGCAAGATGTATGTAGTTGGACAAGGTGATAAATGCTGTATATTAACAATATTTGTGTATATTTTGAGATGCTACGATTGGATGGCGTGTTAAATATCATAACGACTAGTTTATATGTATATGATTTGGAAATTAGGAACGCTGGGGAACAGCGAGAAGTGAGATGTGATATGTGCTGCTTTTGTACCGTGGTTGAAGAGTTGACCGGGGGTAACGGAATACGATAAAGCGAAATCCGCTCTATCAGTCGCATGGGGTAGAGGCCCTTCCATACTGTTGAATCTGCACGTTGGTTGCAGTATTTCACAACTGCATAGAATACGATTATGCAGTTGGTAGGGAGGTTTCATGGTCCGTGACACCTCGTATCTTTATTAGGTGACGAGATCAGGCCATACTACCTAGCTAGGTATGTAATCGGCTGTGGAACCGAGGCTCCGAAGATTGTGAAGATGTTTAATGAACTCGGACAGTTGATGCAACTCCTGAGAAATCGGAACAGCTTTTGGGATAGTTAGGTATTGAAGACGGGTTGATTAATTTTAGCTACAATGATACAATGTTGATGTTATGGACGGGCTGTGTAATATAATGTTTTACAGAGTGAAGCGAATCCTGCCTACGACGTTTGGTTATGAGAGGAGTCGTAACTTGTTACGTTATGTCGAACTACTTGGGCTCGATCGCTGTTGATTTGGGTTGTTAGTGAAGATGCTCTTCGGCCGCGACGCGACGTTTTAACGCTATTGGCCCTCCACTCTTGATGGCTATATCTTCACGCACCTGGGAATAATTCCATCATCCTTCCAAATGACGCGCTTCAGATTTAAGATAGGCGTCTAATATCGATTTGGCGAATATGGCACCTGGAGTGACCAAGCTAAGTGTATGAATACCTAGGTAGGCAGTCGTAGTCGAGGCTACCGATCCGGTAATTGCTTGGTTTCCATTTCTGCTGTGCTGTCTCGAACGGTTTGACCCTTCTTATACTCTTCTTCCAATGCCTTTTGCATATCAAAATCTAGTTGACGTTCCCTCTTAATACGTTGTTGTTCCATATCCCGCACAACACCTTGATGCATAGCCTAGAGACATATATGAGCTTTGGTTCGGTATATATGAACAGTATTTATCGGTGGAGATTGTCGCACCTCTTTCTCCATTTGCTGTTGGAAATGCACCATGATGACCGTACCGACGGCGAAAAGCGAAGTGCCCGCCAATGTGAGTTTTGAGGCGCGAGACATGTTGTCCGATACTTATATGTAGCGAGTGACTGGGTGAATCAGATTTGCTCGTTTTATACTATAATTCCATTGTACATTGGTTTTTTATATGATTGACTTCGTCCAGAATGAGTAGGCGATAAAATAAAATAAAAATGAAATGACTGAAGCTGCCCCTAAATCGAATGACGTTGGGGGGTCCGAATTCACTATCGATAACCAATTAACTGGGGCTTCTAGGCGGGCGGCATTGCTGTTTTTCCCTGGTCCGGGCTAGTAGCTCCACTGGAGCTTCATTGAGTTTGGTGCTACAGCGCCCCATCTTTGCTAAACAGTCCCCCCGGCTTTGGCCTGTGACCTTCGTCAGTGATCATTAATTGATCCTACTTACAAACTTCATTCGCCGAGCTTTCAACACTACAATCACTTACCTACCTACGCATCTTATAACCTATCACGACCACTCTTCGTTGCGATACTATATATCAGTCGGCAAACTCGAAACTATCTTGCCTTTGCTTTCGTCTAAACCCGCCTTTACGTAACTCGATCCTCTGCAACATAACAGGATGGTATGCGAGATTCATCCATCTAGAGCCCGTTTGGGACAAAGTGCAACTAGCTAACAGTGCTTATAGTCGGCCCAGAACTCGGCAGGCATCCAGACCCTTCTCGATGTACGCTATTATCCCGAATCGTACCTAAGAATCGAAGCACCATAGTTGCATCTGTATGACACGATTAGCTGACGAATAGCTCATAGGCCGAGAGGGAAGCTTCCAAAATCGTCCAAAAAGCCCGAGAATGTTAGTCCTATGCACCTCCCTTGCCACCAGCCATACAGCAACTAGGAGACCTAAAACTAACCCGCCGATTCAGTCCGAACCAAGAGAGTACGAGAGGCGCGAGATGAAGCCAAGAAGGAGATAGAAGCCTACCGTCGAGCGAAGGACGAAGAATTTAAGAAGTTCGAGGCCGAGGTACTTTCACACCGTCCCATACTACTCATGTCAACCCAACTGTGACAACCAGCGTCAGAAAATGAGAACAAGTAGCTAACGATATCTTAAAATAGCACACGCAAGGCAACAAGCAAGCCGAAGACGAAGCCAACCGTGACGCCGACGCTAAAATCCAGGAGATCCAAGCCGCCGGCAAGAAGAACCAGGCCAAAGTCGTCGAGGATCTGCTCAAGGCTGTATTCGAAGTGAAGCCCGTCCCACCATCCAAGTCGTAAATTGGTATTATGTCTAGCTAGTCAAGGGAATGGAGACCCTACGTTGAGAAAATACGATATCAGAGATAAGGCAGCATGCTATACACAATGAACGGATAGGTGCTCGCTTGCGTGTGTACGTACGTGTTTGGGGGTTGAGGCCGTTGTTGCATATATTACGCGACTGGTGTTCTTGAAGGGGGGGAACCTCGAATAAAGAAAGGTCGGTGTCACTAGCTTCAAGAGGCTTGTCTGTGTTCATAGAGGAAAGGTTCGAGGAAACCGTGCTTAGAAGCCGGTTTGATTTGCATTATTTATGACTGTTATTACATCATACTACCACACGACCAATCCCGTCTGTATCATTGTACGAACTCTACTAGCGTCGTGAGCATTTCTCTGGTATCCTTGCTCTCTGCATCATCGACGTCGATTCCTTCAATTTGCTCTTGTATCGTATCCCCAATGACCTTTAGCGTCTCGTCGCGATCTGCGAGTAACTTCTGTATCGTTTTCCTCGCTCCATCATCTTCCGCTATTAGCCAGGCTAGCACTACGTCCAAGGTCTGAAGGCAGAATAGGCCAGCATCAAGTCGCCTTGAGAACCACTCATCCGCCATTTCCTCTTTTTCTTCTGCGTTCATTCTACTTTGCTCCGCGCGTATTGCTTCATCCACTGAACTGAGACGCGTTGCGTACTCCCGTCTTAGCTTGACTAGCTTTTGCGTCTTCTCGTAGTCCTTCTCGACGAACTTAGCCAGTGTCCGGATTCGCTCCGCCGAATCAGCTGGTAACTGTCGTAACATAGACCCGAAAATGCCGATTAGGTGTTCTGTAGTTTGGTTGTCGTTGTTCTTTTTCATGAATAATGTGAATATGTTCTTCAACCCGCCAGCTTCCACTACTTTCTGGCATACCTCTGCCCCCGCTGTGCCTCCCACGGCGTGATCTAGGAGTCGTAACGCCGCACCCTTGCTCATCTTGCCCTCCTTCAACATTATTAGGCATAGCTCGACACCTTCGGCCTCCACGAACTTAGTCTTGCCTTCGGGTTCGTCCGCAAGGCAGGTCAGAGCCTCGAATAAATTCTCCATGTATTCTTCTTCCTCGCCTCCCTTTTCAGGATCGCGTTTTCGGTACGACGCGACTAGCTGTAACATGATATCCGCGGCGTTCAGGCTAGCCAGTTTCCTTCGGTTCTTGGGTGATGTTTGTACCAATATCGCGAGGATCTCAGCGGCGTATTGTTTATTCTGGCTTACGGTTGTCTCCTTAGCTTGTATTCGCCGTAGCAACAAATTCAGCAACTTCTCATTTTCTGCGACTTGCTCCGCTGTTGTCGTCCTCCCGCTGCATAGGTTCTCTATTACGCTTAGGGCGTAGTAAACGCCGCTTCGATCAACCTCTTGTGTCTCATCTAGCCTCTCAAAATTCGACACGAGGAGGCCCAGTAGATCGGCTTCTAACAGGGCGTCAACGAGGGCATTCCACTGGTCGTCGTCGGCTGACACATCTTCGTCCGTTAATTCGTTTATAATTTCGACAGCATCAATCGCGATATCTGTGTTTTCGTGTGCTAGTAGACCCACCAAGCTCGCGACACTCCCTAACTTTGCAAACTCTAGGTATAATTCTGGGTGTTCGGATAGGATAGACAAAGCTTTGATGTCGGTGTCGAGATCAGCCTCGCTGGCGATGAATTTCTGTGGTTCATCCTCAAACTTGGCGCGTAACTCGGCATTCTTATTTATGCGCTTCTCGAAGTTAAGGGCAATTCGGCGCAACCAGGCGCTATCGAATTTGTCGGGTGCCGCGTCCGCGCCAGGATCGGGATCGTCTACGTAATCTAGTACTTCATTCTCCTGAGCTGTTATGCCACCACCGTAGAATCTCCCCTCTTCATCGTCATCGGGTGGGAGGTCGGGGCCGTAGTCGCCATTTTCGTCGTCCGGTGGAGGTGCAGGGCCTGCTTCTACGTCATCGTCATTATCGCCGGCAGCCTCGTCTTCGACGCGCGCGTGTCGACTGCTGTGGCCATTAGAATTGGTGCGTGCCGATTTGTATATCTCATCTGTATCGCAAACGCGTGTTAACTACCTAGGTATATAGCAGGGGTTTGGAATGGGAAGGGAAGGTGATGCATACTAGGATCTCGAAGAGGTTCTAACTTTCGCTTGTTGCCAACGCCGGATGCCTATAATTCTAGGTTAGCTAAACGTGGAAAGACGCAATTGATATGTACATTTCGTTCTAGCTTACCTTGAAGAGTTCATCTATACTAGTCATCGTGCGAAGGATGTATATGGAAATGTGTTGTCGCGAAGGTTGAAAGAAGTTACAAACGAAGCTCTAAGAAATGTTAAAGAGCCCTGGAGCTTCTTTAATTGACTTTCTGTTCAAGGTTTGGAAATACAGTGCATATAAAGTGGGACACTAACTTTTTACTAGTGAATCCCGCCTTCCATACAGTCGGTATCACATGTTCACACAGTAGTTCTACTGTGGTTACACATTACACGCACGCAACTTCGCTGCTAAGTTAATTTGGACATCGGTAATACTTTATCAACTTCAACCTTTTCAACCCTTTACAACAGTAAGCCTAATCCAATTCCTAAGCATCTGCTTAGTACTCATAATTGGCTTCAATTAGATATCCATATATCATCATAGAGAGTTCTCTATGCTATCTAATTTTTATATCTTGTCTCTTTGTCGTGTTATATTCTTTCCCCCTCCTACCTACACTCAGTACCCCTCATACGCCAACGTGGCTTGAGATCCTACACACAATACAACCTTCGTTTGACACTACCCAGATACCGGTTTCCTATAAACCGATAGTCAATACTTTCTTCAGAATGCCTCCAACCCTCATACTCATTCGTCATGCTCAAGCCCGTCATAATGCAACTCGTCAGTTCACGATAAACACCCAGGCTATGAATTGCCTAGGATTTAATTCTAATTTGACCTAGAGGACTTTACAATACCCGATCCAGATTTAACTGAGGAAGGTTATGAACAATGTGCAGATCTACGGAAGAATCTCATCGAGAACCCGTTAGCTCAACAGGCCGAGCTCATAGTAGTCTCCCCTTTACGCAGAACTGTTCAAACTGCGTTGCGTAGCCTCGATTGGCTCATAGAAAAGGGCGTCAAGGTAGAGGCTGACGCGAGCTGGCAAGGTACGCCCACGTCTCCATTGCCTCTATTCTTTGATGGCCTCGTCAAAACTACCCACTAAATGAGCGCTTATTCTAAAACAAATTAATAGAGAATTCGGCTTCGCTGTGCGACACGGGAAGTCCTGTCGAAAAACTCGTAGAGGAATTCCCCGCCGTCGACTTCTCCGGCGTTGATCCGATATTCCCAGATAAGACTTCACCAGCGGCTAGCCAGTATCATTTCACCAAGACGGCTATCTTAGCACGTGCGCAAACCGCTTTGAAACGGCTATACGAACGCCCGGAGAAGATTATCATTGTCGTTTCTCACTCAGCTTTCTTGAGAGTAGCTGTTTCTGGCTATTGGTATTTTAACGCTGACTATCGTATCTTCGATTTTGCGCCTAGGAACGAAGCGAGTGATTTGTACAAACTCAAGCAACATGAGTCCACTGAAGTAAAAGGCGGCGGACTTGGTCGAAGCTGGATTGATCCCGTTATTATGGGCTCGGAATTACCAGTCGAAGAACCCGATGCCGACGGAGACGAAAACGGTCGTGGATATTAGTAAAGCATTTTCAACGATGCATGCGAGACCCAAGAACGATACTCAAATCATTAGGGCTCTTACTACGGCAATGCCACTGACTCTTTTTCGTGCTTCTCATTTCACACTTTATCATGAACATTACGCGGGGGATCGCAACAAGAAATCTTCATGGCGCGCCCCCATTGTTCTGCTTTTTCTTTACATAAATTCGCTACTCGGATACCACATAAGCTTCTGCCAAGATGCGGGCTTATTCGGGGGTTCCGCCTAACACTTAGGCCGAAATGAAAAACTGAGGCTGTGCATTCAGTATCCATCCTAAGGACCATCCGCGTCAAATATTGATGGAACACTTCATTTCAATTTTTTACTGGGATCAGTTCAGTTGGTGTAGAGCACAGGCTAGAAATTGGTTGCAAAAGCACCATCCCCAACAGGCAAAAGGCTCCTGTGCTGACACTGCACAGCCTCAGTCTTTGGTGATATGCAAACATGCACTGCAACTTCATTGGACAAATGTTCCCTATACGAGATCTGCGGGCCTAATACGATAGCGTTATGAGATCCTAATGCCAGCTGCATATCACAGATCAGCGTGGTTCCATTGGATGCTGACAGCGCAACATGAAGCCGTTGGGTCCGAAACGCCCACAAAATAGACATATTCTGAGTAGACCCTACCCATCCCGCCTATCCTGAGGCTCTCGTTACAGACAAGGTGGCACAGACGGCACTTTGGAATATATTCGCGGTTGTCGGCTCCTGTTGGCCGGCATTTGCACTTTGGTCTTATATTCCCCTTACTAGGTAGTTTTTGGAAACTAGTATACTGGTTGATGCAGGGGAACAACGTTGCCTATTCCAAACTATCCGAACTATGACCAGGTATTGAACATCTAATACAACTATAGCACCCCATACTTAGATGTATAATGTCACTTGCATTCCCGGCAACCTAACTCCAGCTTTTCTCACCCGCAATCGTACTTAGCGGGACAGTCAACTAATCGACAACATCTCACGACATACGCAGTAGAGATGTTGTCTGTCGCTCGTTTTCACTTATTATGGCTCGCTCCGGCAGTCGTACTAGGAGCTCTGGAAGTGGATTTAGATTCCGAAGGTACGTTCTTGTACTTTGTTGTGCTAATGATTTTCTTTTCTTAAATAGCTCGCCGCGGTTCAACGAACATGTAGGCTTACATTCATCTTAGACTCTATAAAGGCAGCGGCGAAAGAGGTCGCATATGACTTGATGAAATACTACCATGGCAATGAATCGGGTCAGATACCAGGTGTCCTGCCAGGACCGCCACCAGCCGGCGACTACTACTGGTGGCAAGGTGGCGCGCTTTGGGGTACGATGATGGACTACTGGCATTACACGGGGGACGAGACGTACAACGACGTGACATTCGAGGCGATGCAGTTCCAAGTAGGCGAGAATAAGGACTACGAACCGACAAACTGGACGCTTTCCCTTGGTAACGATGACCAATCCTTCTGGGGTATGTCGGCGATGCTTGGAGCCGAAATCAACTTCCGCGATCCGCCAGAAGGGAAGCCTGGGTGGCTTTACTTAGCGCAAGCCGTTTGGAACACGCAGGCAGCGCCGGATCGCCACGATGACACTTGTGGTGGCGGGTTAAGGTGGCAAATCTTCCCGGGAAACAATGGCTACGATTACAAGAACAGTAAGTTACCCTCCCACGCTCGCTATTCTCAAAGTAATAGCATAGTAATAAGAGGGGGGGAGCGATTGACAGAAGGTGTCTTGTTGAATAAGAATATCCAACTAATGTGAACAATCAGCCATTGCAAACGGGTGCTTCTTCAATATGGGTGCCCGTCTAGCACGGTATACGCATAACGATACGTACGCGCAGTGGGCGATTAAGACGTGGGATTGGATTATGGACATGCACTATATCGACGATAAGTGGAATGTGTACGACGGCGGTCACATACCAGCAAATTGTACCGACATCAACAAGCAGCAATATTCATACAACGCGGCGGTCCTATTGTTAGGCGCTGCTTACATGTACGACTACGTAAGTACCTTGTTGTCCACAAAATACATCTCGACGCATCAGAAATGGGAGTAAATTTATAGTAAGAAGCTACTAACGTATGGAAAATAGTCCAATCAGAGCAAAGAGTGGGAGGACCGCGTCAACGGGCTACTCGACGGAATGGAACGAGTCTTTTTCATAAACGGAACATTATATGAGCCCAGTTGCGAGGGTGGGATCTGTAAAGCCGATATGTTGAGTTACAAGGGCTACGTACATCGATGGCTAGCGGCAGCTACACAGGTAGCGCCATTCTGCAAGGATCGCGTCTTGAAACTGTTACGATCTTCAGCCGAAGCCGCCGTCAAGCAATGTACGGGAGGCGACAATGGGCGGCAGTGTGGATTTCACTGGACCACCCGCGTATACGATGGACAAACCGGTGCTGGCCAGCAGATGGATGTTCTTGGCGCATTGTGTAGTTTGCTCACTGCGAATGCTAAGGCCCCCGTAACTAACAGTACGGGAGGTACTAGTGTTGGTGACCCTAACGCCGGATCCCGTACGACGTCTCTTCCAGAGAACGCTGAAATTACGACAGGAGATCGCGCCGGTGCGGGTATCTTGACTGCGTTTATACTTGCCACGACGATTGGAGGGGCCGTGTGGATGGGTTGGGACTGATTTGATCTACCTATCTAGGCGCTTGGGTGTTTACGTGATTCGTTGCATTAGATTTGTTTCATTTCGGAGTTTCTTATGTCTCGGAGAGCGGAGCGCCATTTTGCATAGCCATATATCGCGTTGACTTGGGTCGCGAGAACGAGAAAAAGGAATAAAACCTTCACAATATCAAAGGCAGGTTGGAATTCGGCGTCTACTTTCTTCAGTTCTTGGTACGAGTCGGACTTATCTTCTTGCTACAAGCGACCGAGTTCGTGTACTTATACGTGTACATATTCTTAGACAATCGTATTGGCATCTTAAGGAGTTAGTTGGGTCAGGCCAAATCGAGCATAGCAATACACATTAAGGTTTTTAGAGATCGTCGCAGTTCCCAAGAAAGAAGAGTTTATGGTTGATAGGTAGATTATCTATCAAGTAGATAGTGTGATATTTATCACAATCCACATCATCGCCTCAGGCACCATATCGGCACTGTGGGTGGTTGCCTGGGAAGTCATTGCCCTAGGACCCATATTAACTCTTCATCGGAGTTATCTAAAATCTCCACCTATCATCGCTGACCACGTCGGCGCCTCACCGATGATATACTGTGTCTTATTACCACCGCGACGCCTCGTCATCCGGCTCGTTGCGACCACCCGCCCACTCGTTAACATCATTGTCCTGTTTGTCGTTACCCAGCGATTCGCTACCATCATTTGCATCATCGGTAGTCGATGGACCGCTGGCGGCCCCTTGACTCTGAGGAGTTTGCGGGCTCGATTCTATCCCCGAATCCGTTTCTGGCTCTGGTCCTTTGCGCACGAGTTTTGTCGAGGTAGGTGTTCGGGATTTCTTGTACTCCTCGAATTCACGTCGGAATTCATGTAGCTCGTCGCGTAATCCGATGATTTGAGCGCGTAGCATCTCGATTTCTTCGTGTTGACCCGCTTGTGGTGGTGTCGGATCGTTCCACCCCCCCTGTTGTTGGTGTTGATGTTGGTGCGGTATATGGCGGCGCCCTCTACTACGCGATCTTTCGCTGACGATGGAGTATCGTTCCCCGTCGTCGGGGTCGTGGCAGTCGTGCCTGTTAAATCTGCGGCGCGACGAGAAGCCCGTGCCGCAGATTGAACATATGATGAAGTGTGCGGGGGATCGGGCGCGTGATGGGGAACGTGAATAGTTGTTGTTTATGGTTAGGTTGAGGCCTGGCTCGTTGAGGTAGGGGGTACGGTTGCTTGATCGGCCTCGTTGGGTGACTTCGTCGTTGAGGGCTCTGGTGAGCTGGGATAGTCTGTGGCCGAACATGGTGGAAGTTAGCTATTGAGCAGTGAGACTTTTTCACGGCCTGTGAGAAAAGGGAGAGAAGGTTAGTTGGCGGTAAGGAGTGATGGCACGCGTGTTAAGGAGGAGTGGTAAGCGTTGTACTGTTGCTGGTTCTGGGTTGGATGGTGTTTTGTCGGATAAGATCGATCTTATGTGGTTCTTAGGGGGTGGTGCTCTGATAATGATAGATGAAAGATCGAAAGTTAAAAAGCGTAAGATGTATGTTCATTTATAATACAGAGGTAAGCATCACCTTAGGCATTGGTGGTTACTAGGGAGTCTTAGGGCCATCATTGATCAAGGACCTCACATCGTTCCTCTAGCAATGATGCCTTAGATGATGGGAAATAGGCCAGACTATCTACTCTACGCACAACTACCCTCTATTGGGCTAAGGGCACATACATGCTTAGGCAAACAAGGGTCTAACTAACTTAATTGAATAAGTATTATCTACAACGCCTAGCTCAATAAGAAAAAAAAGTTGACGCACACGAGAAATCGAATCACGACCTATCCAGAATAGAACCAAATAATATTTTGGACAGGAAAACTTAAGAGGGGCTATTGGGAGTCCTTGAGGAGGATGAAGGTAAAAAATAAAAATAAGAAAAAAAGGTAAAAAAAATTGATTCGAACCGGGTGTCTTGGCTAGTTGATTGGGAGGGTTGTACTCACTGGTCGTCTGGGTTATTGTTTGTTAGTACGCCCGCCCTCCCGCCTGTCTGTAAGTCAGTCAGTCAGTCAGTCAGTACGTTCGTCTGTCAGTAGGTACGTTTGTTCGTCAGATGTACGTCCGTTCGTTCTTGTCCGTATGTACGTCCGTAGTCCGTTCGTCACCGACCGCAGTTGTTTTGCCTGGATATTAGTTAGCGTTGGAATCCAATGGAATTAACCACTAGACCAAGACACCCGATCCGGTTCTGATTTCTTGGAAGATAGAAGTTAGTTATTCATTATATGCCTTGTGTTGGTTGTCTAGGTAGTTATCCCACTAGTGTGGCGCGTGGCAGGTGTCAGGTTAAATCGCGGCAAACCATCCAGCCACGATGACGCGTCCAAGCATAGAGGTAACCTTTTCGACGCGTCCCTTCCCGTTCGCGTAGCTAGGGAATCGAATGTCACGTTCTGCGTCAATCGAATCAACCATCGTGAAGGGTACCAGCCTTGATCGCGACTAGACCCCGCGCAACTCGTGCCCATGCACAGCATCAACCCGCAAATATAATCACGTTCACCGATTGATAACGCAAGGGTTATGACAGGTCGATGTATTTTTATTAATCTGCAATTACCAAAATTAATAGCATCCCGGTTGAGCTTACAAAACTTGAAGACAGCCACCTCCCACCCAAAACCTCTCACAACAAGGCCACACCAGCCGCAAGACCAACAGCCACGCCCATGGCACCCTTTACGACCGCTGTCGGCATAGCTGCTGCAGCCTGAGACACACTAGAGGACCCAGCTCCTTGTGAGCTTCCAGCCGAGGAAGAAGACTCACTGCCGGAGCTAGTACCACTGCTCGTGCTTGTTCCTAGTGTAGTAGTGGTAGGTGGTGTCGTGATAGTAGCAATAGAGGATGAAGCGCTCGCAGTGCCAGAAGCGGATGCCGTAATAGATGCCGAAGTGGACGCAGGGCCGGAACTTTCAGACGAGCTGGCAGTTGCAGCAGCACCAAAACCTGGTAGAAAACTCGGCGAGTAGGTAGCGGTGCCTGAGTAATCGGCACAGCCCGGGACGGTTGTCTTCGGCGGAGCGCGTCCACCTCCACAGTCCAAAAACTCGCAGATCTCACCCGTGTCCGGGACGTACCAGATCAAGCTAGCGCCACCATATTTAACAGTCGCTGACGAGACGCAGCCTGCCAAGTCAGTTTTGGCTGCAGCCTGTCCTGCGAGCAGAGCGGCCAGCAAGACCGTGGAAGATTTGAAGGTGGTGACGAGCATGACGTTGGCTTGGCAAGGAATTGGTGACTAATCAGAAGTAAGGATTCGGAGTTCGGGTGATGCCGTGCTGCAGTGTAACAAGAAAGCCGGGTAAGGGATCGGATGCAGGAAGCGAGAACGAGCGAATGGACGGCAGTTAGTACTACCCAGATGATGCAACTGCAACCACGAAAGGAAAGATTTGCAATTTATAAGGAAGGAAGAATCGAGGGAAAGGAAGGAAATATGACATTTCTTTTTAGCGCTGCTTCGCTCCGCCTCACTGCACGGTCCCTTGTCTCAAATTTTGCTTATATGGATACTTAGGTACTAGGTACTTCATGATTAAGGATTAAGTTAAGCTTGCAGAACCTCGGGAACTACTGTAGCCAGGCAGCAGTACGCGCTAGTCTAACGCCTTTTTTTCTACTCTAGCAAATAAGAATTTCAGAATTTATGTAACGTTAGTAACACTTCTAAGTAACAGATGAAGGACTAGTACTAACTTAGTATAACATCGGGGCGCCACCGGCATCTGAAGGCGTCCTCATACCATACATTTACGCCTCTCAAAAAAATACGAATCCTACGGACACTCTTGGGGTATCTGGTACCACACTGTGTTAATAGTTATTTGACACAGCCCTTTAATCTGTACCAACTGCGCTTGTTTCTTTTGTGGTATGCTACCTTCGTATTATAGGGGCCGTAAAGTGGGTCTACATAAAAGGGGTTCTTGTTACGATCCAAAGCGGTTAGACTCATCCGGAGATACTATCCAGAGATACATCTCTACAATCCAAAGTCTCTTCAATAATACTGTTTATGTATTTCAAACATATGATAGGGCTTTACAACCGTCTATGTACCTAGGTACTTAAATTACCTACCTAGAGATACATTGTAATGTGATGATAATCTACCTAACATTATCTTACATGCCTTATTAGTGTAGGCTTTATATCACCTCTGTATCCTAGGAGGTGTAGCACTTTAATTTACAAATGGTTCATTAATTTGCAATATATCCAATGCTATATAATTTGTATAAACTTTTATATACTATGGTGGATTTCTTAATTAAATCAATATTTATTTTAGACCCGGTACCTACGATTATATGGGATTTAGGCGCAACTGAAAATATTTCGGTAATTGCTAATTACTATACCATTTGTAAATTAAAGCACTGCATCCCTGAGGGGGTGCAGGGTGATATAAAGCCTGCATTAGTATGTTTTTGATAGGATGTTATCTCGATTTTTCACCTATATGTAAGATTTTATTCTCATTTAAAACATTGTTATGTATTACAGTAACGTTACACTATCTTGGTTTCAAACACAGATCCTCTAGTTCCCATACTTAAATCCTACAGTTAATCATATATATCGTCCTCGTTTCCTTTTGTCATGTATACACTCCGTAAATCCTGTATCCCTGAAACCTTCTTGAGTCCACCACCACCGGCATTTCGGCGGTCTGGTCCTACCAGGTTCAATTCTGACTGCACTTGGCTATAAGTTGAATCTGTAACCGAATCTACACTTAGATTTGCTACGAGAGATTCCTCCTTTGATGGCATTTTCTGTATTGCTGCAAGCATTTCATCTTTGAAGGTCTCCAAATCGGAGTAATCGTCTTCTGAGCCGGACCATCCCAAACCTATCTCTATCGAGCTAGCGCTTTGCAGCGGCGAACTGCCTATTGTAATCGGTTCCACACTCCCCTTCGCCGCTACCGTGCTTGTCGTTTTCCCTCCCACGCTTGCTGGTGATGTTCCTATGCCTGCCATTCGCACATCACTAATCGTTTTCTGTTGCTTAGTCTCTGAGTAATCCAGAGCAGACGGATATCGGGGTTTGCGCCTTGGATTGCGCCATGGGGGTAAGGCAGCAGAAGCAGCAGGCGGGCTAGGCGACGAGTATATAGGTGTATGCTGTTGCGGTTGCGGTTGCGATTGCGGGGGTGTTTTGGGCCGTACAGGCGACGGAGACCGACCTACACGATATCGTCGAACCGGTTTGGTTTTAGTAGCTGTTGGAAGTTGAGATGCATGCTTTGGTGCAGCTGTTGCGAGTGGTCTACGCTGATGTCGAGGCGCTACAGGCTTGAGAGCAGAATAATACTGCTGTGTATTATCCTGTGGCTGATGCCCTGAAGGCCCAGAAGGCGGGTATCCGTACGATTGTGGTCCTGGCGCCGGCCCGACCACTTGATTCCATGCTGCATCCCCTCCTTCCCAGTATGCCTCGTACGGGTCAGACGGAAAGGGGGGGTCAGTGAAGTAATCAACGTAGAATCTTGTTAGTAGATCGTCACTTTCGTTTAAAGCCGGAAACCTTTCAGGGTCCGGAGAGGCCTCCCCTTCTTGTCTGTCTAATTGTTCGATTCTAATTATTGTCGTCTCAAGGAGTGCTCCTAGGTCCGGACGTTGATTTGGGCTGTCAGCCATGCAAAGCGCAACTAGAATACGTAGTTGATGATCGACCAACTCAATGAGCTCCGACGGTCTGTACTCAGTACTTGGTAGTAAAGGCCAACCCCACGTACTAAATGTAGCAGGCGGCTGCTCAGTTACGCGATACCGAGGTAACCAGCCTCGGCTTGGTGTTCTTAATGTTATGAGATTGAACATAGTAATCCCAATCCCATATATGTTCAGCGCCGGTCCGATCGGATCTACACGCGCCCGGGTTGGGTCGAGTTGTTCCTAAAAAAAAAAAAAATACGATGTAAATTACAGCCATAACAGCGAAGGAGCATCATATAACATACAGGTGCTAACCATGTCTAATAACGTTTAGTATGAGCCGGTGTATAAGGGTCAACATCATTATTACTTACGGGATTTCCATTTTTAATTTTCAACTCCTTACTGTGTAGGGGAGAAATTAGCTACGGGTGTTCGGTCAAAGTTAGGATTGGTATTTTCATACGTTATGTCGCTCCAAGAGTCATCCCATAACGTCGCCGTTGAGAAGTTAAACAACTACAATATAACCATCGTCAGTAGTCTGTGTTTAGACGAAGTGAGAAGATGACAGACCTTAAGAGTTGGATTAAAGACATGTTCTGTGTCAACATATGGGTTGGATTTCTCTCCGATAAGAACTGTATATTGTTAGCTACAACGTATTGTTGTGTGGGAATGTTGGCGGGACGTAACAGTTTGATGGGTTAATATTGCCGTGTATTGCGAGTTGCGGCCCCGTATCCATTGCTGGTATACCTTCGCGATAAACTTCTACATCCTCGGATCGAGGATAGGCTAAGCCGGCTATGGATCTGAGCACTGGAATATGTCAGTGGCGTGACTTGTGAAAGCTTTATATTGGTGGCCACTCACTGCACAGCAAAAGTCTCCATAGTATACGGTTTGGAATATATTCCAACCTATGCTGGTACCCTGGTTCTGGGTGCGTCTCGTTCCACCATCTTGCATGATTGATCCTTTCAATAAGGTCCAAAAGACTGCATTTCTGCAACGCTTCCATGACGATCACAATGGGAATTTGGCTCGTCGTGTTATAGAATGTGGTTCCTACGCGATACCGTACATGAGGTTCCATATTAACGAGCTGTACGATGTGCTCGTGGCCCTGCAAGGCTTCCATCCAATCATAATCATTGCGCGCCGCTACAAGGTGTTGGTTCCCGGACCACTGTTCCTGTAGACTCTGTGTAGGGGTGTTTCTTTGTATGGGAATTTTCATAGCTATGTCCTGAACTTGGGCGCCTACATCGTTGTGTAAAGACCACTATACAAGTCAGTACTAGGTTTCCGAATAGATTTGAAATAATTTACGTACGATTAACGTCATTGCATATTCGTCTATACGGAAAACTCGTTTGTATCTTAAGCTGCCACGGCCTTGTTCGTAAGCCTCAAAGGTGCTTTGGGCCTGAGCCCGTAAGGCTTGAGCTCGCTTGAAGTGATCGTCCAGTGATACCTGATTTTGATTCGAGTCTAAGTGTAGTACTAAGAAGCAAGAGATTAACATATGATCTTATAGATACCTTTTACTACACTTACATCCAGGGAAAACGTCAGTCTTCCAATAGGATCCTAAATTTCTCAACATTTCGGCCATTTTTAATTCCCCTTCCTATTTCAATTTGTTATATGTTAGTTCGTACTTCTGAAGTTTCCTTTTGGGTCGCAAGAGACAGGTATGATCATTTACAAATCTACGAAACATTTTTAGTAATGTCAAACTTACTTCCTTATAAAGCTCATTTTGGGGTTTATTGGGTGGGTACTGAGAGAAAGGAAACAATGAGCAGCTCATCAATGATACCGGAACTAGACATAGAACGTGGTGCTCTTTGTATTACAAATATAGGGGAGGATAGAGGAGCTACAAGATACGCTCAACTAGATAATTTTCTTTATGCGCAGGGACATCATCAGAATAATAAATAAACAGAAATAAAAATCCAACCGAACATAAGATCGTTGTACGTATCAAACCGTAACCGTTTTCAGGGGTCCCATCTGACGCCCTTGGGACCTTTATGTCGTTATTACCGACGATAGGATTTTTGAATTTATGAATTTATGATGCTTTTTACTACTGCGGTGTCGGCGTCGTGCGTCTGTGGTGGCTGTTGAAGTTACGCCATTCTCCCCAATCAAGTCTGCTATAGTGAAGATCGAGGAGCGCCACGAGGATGCACAAGACTAATGATTGGACGACAATCTAATTGTTTCGGATCTATGATTAAATAGGTGTAACGTGAGAATATACACATCAACTTGTATTCGTAGGTACCTAGGAGGTATGTAACACAACCCCCATTCATCATAATCCAACCCCACACCCAACCCCCCGAATTTCTAGATACAATCAGCTCCAATGCCTATACAAGATGACTTACGGAAAGAAAGTTTTCATCGTTGGACCTGGGTTTATCGGTTGGAGTGTGCTCGATGAGTTAGTCAAGGAAAACTATACAATCACTGGGTTAGTCAGGAGGCAAAGTTATGCTGATCAGATCGAAACTTCGGGAGCAGAGACAGTTCTTGGGGACTTAAACGATAAGCCTTTACTCACGAAATACGCCGCTGCTCACGACATCATCATACATACGGCTACCGCAGACCATCTCCCAAGTGTAGAGGCTGTTTTAGATGCCATCCAACAACGAGCTGAGCAGGACCTCCATACCATTTTCATCCATACCTCCGGGGTATGCGTGGTTGACGACAAGGCTAAGGGAAACCATAAGAGTGATAATGTGTACAGCGATAGCGTCGCGTCAAAGATAAATTCAGTTCCTAATGATGCCCCTCATCGACAAGTCGATCTCGCCATCCTTAGGGCACAAACCCAACTTGGTGAAAAGGCCAAAATAGCTATCATGATCCCTCCAACTATTTACGGCCTTAACCCAAAGCACGGTCGACTCTCAGCCCAGATCCCGACGCTCATTCGTTCTGCCCTTAAGCACGGGTACTCCGGACACGTGGGTACCGGCCTCAACGTCTCAAGTAACGTCCACGTGAGCGACCTAGCGCGAGGTTACGTGGCACTTCTACATCACCTAGAGTCGACACCAGCCAATAATCCAAACATACTCAAGAACCCTTACTATTTCTACGAGGCTTCTGAGGAAAACGAACCAAGCTTCAAGGATATAGCCGTGATTATCGGTGCGGAACTTCATAGGTCTAAGCTTATTTCGGATCCGAACCCACGTGCCTTCCCACCCGAGACCTACGGAGACCTATTCTCACACTTTACGGACGCCATGTTGGGACTGAGTAGTCGATGCCGCGCTGTTAGGCTACGCCGACTAGGCTGGAACCCTGTTGAGAAGAGTTGGAAACAGAGCCTTATACAGGACGAACTACCTTTTATCTTGAATGAGAATGTAGATCGTCTGGCATTTAAAGGATATTTAGGGAACATACCTTCCAGTTGAAGTATGGGCTAACTACCTAGGTATGTATGAAATGAATACCTACGAGATCATGTACCTCAGTAGCTAAATATGAACCATAAGTAGCAATCAAAATATTTGCGAAATAAATATGCTAATATACCTTTAAGATCAAATATGACATTGATTTCTTGAAGATGCATGAGGCAATGAAGATGGAAGCACCACGATATCGCGTGTTTTCAAGCGGTAAATCGCACGGTGTGTCCCCAATCGCATTATCCAGATAGTAAAGTGCTTCCACGATGTTTGCCATCAACCATCGCAAACTCAGAACTCTACATGGAAGATACCTATCTATATGGATACAGTGTGAGGGCAAGGTATCTAGGAGGTACTATGTATCTTAGTTCCTTAGGAACCTACCTAGGTAGGTATGCATGGGCCACAACCTCAAGGAGATGTTATACAAACTATTTAGTTTGTCTTAAGCTACGTGTAGCGATAAAGCAAACCCCTTAGGTATCGTATTATAAATATCAGAATGCGAGCCGCACCTCCCCTATTCTCAAAATATTTCTATTCTTCACTTTGCAATAGATATCGATGCTAGATACTTAGGCAACTAGGTCGGCAGCTGGGTGCAAATCACATAGGTGATATCAAGTGAAAACCCCCGCAGGATCTGACTGGCCATGTGACTTATGGCTGTCTATGGCCCCTTAGGGGTGCTAGAATATACAGGTACTTGCATTCAATACTGTACGCGAACAAGGATGGCTGGTTATCCTTCGGAGGGGTGTCGAGTGCCTTCCTCGTTTTTCACCCTTAGTCACTACGCGCAAACAACATAAACTAATACTCGGAATAGTGTCAGATCCACCCTTGTCACTGCACACTGTCCCCACTAGCGCGAATACAGTGCAAGGTCAGGAAATTCCAGTTACTCAAGCTACGATGAGTGGGTCAAGCGATGATATGGCACTGTTCCCGGGTATACGATCACTAGGGAGATGGTTTCTATATGAATGTCCATCCATATTTTCTCTTCTCTTTTGGTTTATAGAATACTCTTCCTCTCCATCTACAACTGAGTCACTCACGACAGTCTTTCTATCTTTACCCACGTACCTTCTAGCAACCGGTATTCGATTCCAATAGCATCGACACCCACATCAGTGCACGATATTTCATCCAATCCTTTCAACATGCCTATAATCATTGCGTCTGTATTTCATGAGCTTAGCCGGGCGAAGGCCAAGATTGATGAGCTTACGCGCCTCAATCATGAGCTTGAGGTCGAAAACTCGCAGCTAAAGACATAACGTACCCGTACTAAGGCCAGAACGTCGCCAACAAATAACTCCACGAGTCGACTGTACAAGAGGTTATCTCTAGAGCACAGTTGCTTCTCGTAATCGAAGCGATAACGAGTCTCCCACGAAAAAACAACAACAAAATACGCCTATCAAAATAGGGCTCCCGTCCCCTAAGCCTTATAAACCACAACAAATACGAATGTTCAAGCCAAACGTCCTATATTGTTATGGTGACTCCTACAGAAGCACTGCTGCAGAAATGCCGCCTGGATTCAGAGAAGCAGCGATTGATTGGGACTATCGCCGTCCCGATCCCGTGAACAGGTTACCGGAATCATGGATAGGAACATGTTACAGCACAACACCCTCACCCACAGCTACCGAGCAGCCTTCCAGCGAAACGCCTCACAGCAGCGATAGCGATAGTGAAGCGACCGCCGTCGAAGATGTTACGGTGGAGATAACCGTATATAAGTGGTACTGTCCACCATACGCAACATAATGAAGTATTTCACTTGGGATTCGGAACTGTCTACCGTAGTAGCTACTTGGGTAGATACCACTTTTTTACACCATTATTTTTTTCTAAGCTCTCTAAGCGTGAAAAACAGCAAGAGTCCTAACAAGTAGTTATAATATTGTTCACATTTGAGGCTCTACGTACAATTAATATTTATATATACACCCAACTGAGAAGTACCTCCCCCCTTTCTTACTTGGTTACATACAGACCCATAGTGTGTGCCTTCTAACCGGCGAAGTACATAGTGTTTCAAGAAGCAAAGAAGTATATCCTGAATTACGAGCGTATATTTCTAGGGCTTTTGGAAGTCTGATTTGAATCATCCTACAGTCTAGATCGCTATGACTACTACATAAAGTACGTCTAAGATCTAGCGGTGCTCTTTGAGGACGAGTGCAAGGCCAAACGACTCCGAATGCTCCGGGACCTATTCCTAGCCGAGGTCAAATAAGAATACGACTTACTAGAAAACATGTCATTTTTGGCTGAGCTTCCAGGGGCTGAAGAATACGCTCTATACCAAACGAGGGTGTTCTAACGTAGCTTAGAAGATTGCTGGGACGATAAGGACGATATAGCCCCAGCCCTTAAACGTGCTAGCCTCGGCTAGGACAGAAAGTGGGCTACCTATAGAGACCGAGAGGAGGCAGTTCTATACTTTAATATGAAGAAGAAGAATAGGGAGGCGATGGAGAGGTATCAGAACGGAGAGGCGGACCCCAACGGGACCCAAGATACGCGTGAGGAGGCTGGGCCCAGTAATCCTTAGAATATGGCTGGAGACGCTGGCCCTAGCGGTATCTACGGAACGGAGGGAGTCATCAACGAGGTTCCTGCCGAGATTTCAGTTCCCACAGAGTCCAGCGCTAGTGATCCAAGCAACGGAGTGTCTTTTGGAGATGACTGCATAATTCCACGCTTATCAGTGAGATGGGTATAGAGAATATTGGATAGAGAAGGCCAAGACATTATCCAGTATAGAAAACTAAAAATGAAGAGATACTAGGATATTCTGGATTTAAGCATAATGCACTACATCTTACTATTCACCTACGCATAGTGTAATGCTTTATCTAGGCTATAATACTGTGCCATTTCCTGTAATGATACTACTTTTCACCCTTCCATTACTTATCTATCTATACGCAAACAATATTAGTAGTACCAGACACTTCCTTCAGCGATTTTTACTGTCCCCACTACCGCGAGCACAGTACAGAATCACAATAGTACAGTCACTTGAGCCGTAGAGGCGGGTCAAGCCACAATGGCACTGTGCTCGATTTTACCACCACTCCTGGAGATTCTTTTCTATAAAGGATACAGCTCCTCTCTGTATAGGCTTCCTCTTCGTGTACAGAATTCCTTCTAACACACGAATTTCTCTACAATTCGACCATAACGACTCAACCGCGATCACACTCGACAACAATAACTCTCGACGTCATTATCGCTCAGCGTTGGCCATTTCGGATAACCATATATCCAAGAAAAGTCTTCGACTATCACTATAGCGAAACTGGCTATATATAATCAATTCTAAAAGAATACTATTCCTACCATCGTCACCATGGTGTCACAAACCAACCCTTGCATTACAATGAACGGAGAAGGGCCAATCACGGCAAAACCCCGGATGGGGAATTTCTGCTCTTGTGGGGTGACAGAGCAGAACAGAGCAAGTCAGAGCAGAAAGGGATAAAAGAGGAGGATATTAAACTATATAAACTACCAAAGATTCCCTATGTATCCAGTCGCTCTTTCCATAGCTCTTTAGTTATCAATCTAAGACTATTCTTTCGAGTATAGTGAGAGGACTCCAAGCCTCTCTGACGAACAGAACCTATTTGATCACTTGACCTACTATTGATACTGTTACCTTCAAATCAAGACACCCCGGATTAGTCAATCCAGCAACAACTATACCTCTCTGAGGCATAGGTTCGTCACACATGGGCAAGTCCATTGGTTCGGCAGTATGTGTTTTTCAGTTTTTTATTACCCCTTTCCACCTATATCACGAGTAAGGATTTCCTCCCCTAGAGTCCTTATTTCCGAGACTTGTTTTCGAGAGTTGAAATGTTATCCTATGACAATTGCTGACAAGCGCCACTATAGTCCCACGAATTAGTGCTTGCGAAAGAAAGGGTCGAGCAGCTCACTAAAGAAAATCGTGAGCTGAAGGCGGAAACGTTACAGCTAAAAACACTTTTACGTCGCCATGATGTTTCGTTACCGCGAGCATCAAGCCGTCGAACGCCCCCTACCCGACAAGCCGACACTGAACCGGGTTACCTCAGGACAACAGTTGCGTCACAAACACGAAGCAGCATCGCGCCTATCCAAGAAAATTCACCCAACCCGAAGAAATACGAAACCGTAAAGATCGGTTGGCGCGGTGCGGCTAGATATGACGACGGTAAACTTATAGAGTTGAAGAGAGACTACTTTGGACCCGAACAAAGATACATGTCTTCCACTGTGTCGTCGGCGAATAGACGGTGCTGGGCCATGCTCCCTTACAAACACCTGTAGCGGAGGGATGATTCAACTGAATCGGAAGGGCGGAGCGGCACCGACGAACCCGAAACCCGGGAGGAGCACATCGAAGTGCAAATTCCAGAATCAATTCCGAACGAGAGCAGTTCCCCCGAAAGAAGCATCCAGGATGAACTGGTAGAAGGGACAGAGCTTGTTAGGGACCTTGAAAGACGCCTCAGGCCTATTCCGATTGATAGCGAGGTTATTTTCAGGTACATGGACACCGCCCACCAACGGGCCAAGGAGATCTTATTCCACGGCATCCAAAAGTATGTCCCTACGCATAGGAAAAGATACAATGGAGTCTATGAGGTCCAGTTCGGGAGGTCTGATATACAGGGTACTCTATTCGTTGATTTTCCTTCCAAGGTGACCATCGAAAACCGCAGGTATTCAAAGAGCTTCTTCGAGAACGTCACGGAGCAGATCGCACCACTCAGGAACTTGATGTCACATTTCCATGGATTAAGTTCCACGTACCCCCTTGATCAATATGATTGGCACATGAAAACAGTACAGCGCCTTGCAATCGTATTTGCGGACGAGGACATGGCCAAGAGGATGCGAGAACTACGCGACCAATTTATAGCCGAGGCGGAGGAGGAAGAAGCCCTCTTGGAAGCTGCGACGATCCAAGCCAATCTACCGTACCCCGAAGATTACTCGGAGCACCACATTAAGGCGTTTAAGCGCCAAGTGGATGAAGTCTACAGCGGGGATTGGCAGGAGAACCCGGCACTTGCGCGCGGCGTCCTCGACTGGGACTCCAGAATAGCGACGCCTAAAGACCGAGGGTGGTTGCACGTTTTCCTCCGTTACGGAGAGGAACGAGCATTCGAAGAATTCGGTGTATCCATAAGGGCAGAGGATTTTTGGTAGTTCTGAGCAATCGCGGGGAACTATCATGGCTTGGGGATGGGGACTATATGGAGGGTCGGGAAGGAAATTAGATTCATAAATTACTTGGAATCATCTTTTTCTATTTCGCGCTACATATATACGCCGTTGTTGGTATCAATTGGGTACTCACATTGAGAGATGCGGGAAATTTTAGAGTTGAGAGGGATGAGAGGGAAAAGGGGGGGGAGCCCAGGGCATCGTCACATACTGTTTGCACACGGTGCAAGGCTTCATCTAGGATATGACCCCATTTACTGTAATTTTTCCTTTACAGAAATTTGTTGTTTGCTTAACTGTTTTAACTGTGAAGAGTGCTAGTAAAATACTAGATATCGAGCACTTTCCTTACCAATACGCACTGTCTCCACCATCGCGAGTACAGTGCAAAATCACCCCAGCAGGTGGAACAAACAAATATGGCACTATTCTCGGCTCTACAGTCACTCCTGATGGTACTTCTTATAGATATGAGAAATTCTTCCCACACAATCCTTTCTTTTCATACACGAATCCTTCCCTGAAACGATCATACCCAACCAGGACCTATTCAGGAATAGGATACAACTACAATACAACCGAAATTTGTAATAGCAAATCGCGAGGATCGTCAAAATGGGCAAGCCTATACACCCAGTGGCCCACGAGCTAGGCCTCGCCAAGGAGAAGATCGAGTATCTTACACGACAAAATGACGAGTTAAAGGCCGAAATGGCCCGGCTTACATCGAAGCTTCGAAAACAGGGTACGCCACCCCCCAGACCAGTAAGCACTCGATCATCCAACACAGAGAAGGGCTATCTTAAAGTCACGGCTGCTTCGCGAAATCGAAGTATCGAACCGTCCATCCAGAAGAAAGAAACCGCCCCGACCGGCCCGGAGGGACGCATACTCATAAAAGGTGGTCAAACCGGGTTATCCACTTTCAAAGACGGCGAGCTGGTACCATTAAATCGCCACTTATCCTGGTACCAGCCGAGCTATATGCAAAGCACGGCATCGACGTGGATAAAGTCCCGTGAACCGATTAGGTATAATCGGAACACTAATTGGACAGAAGAACTAGAATGGGATTGCGTATGTAATTTTCAGTTATTCACTACCCCTTTATAATTGCTTTCGGGGGTGAAATTTGCCTACCTAATCCTAGTGAGGCGTGTTGGCTTTCACTCCCGGGGAACACATTGAAAAATTGAAAAATCTCCCATTAAAATATAAAATAATTACTGACACTCATTATTATAGTGGAAGGATACCAGCTGCAGCTGGGAGCTCGACGACAGGCCCAAGTACCCGGAAGTCGAACAACCGCCCAACTACGAGGACATCACCCTAGTCAAAACCGTCCAAGATCAGCTGGCGGAAAAGACCGAACTCGGCAGGGGCATCGCGATCCACCTACGCATTGCTCCTGTCAGGAGCAGAGTAAAGGAAAGTTTCTTGAAGCGCGCATTAAAAGAAGCTCAAGAGATCGTCTTCTACGGGCTACGAAAACATTTGCAGACGCACAGCAAAGTATTCAGGGAACCAAGTGAGATTCGATTCGGCAGGATAGAGATGGAAAACTCTCTATTCATAATGTTTCCCGACTCTATCACTATCGAAGGGCATGAGTGCGAGCGCGAGGTCGAGCACAGAATATCTAATATGACGTATCTCCGAAACACCGTCTGTCACTTTGGTCGATTCGAAGCGTCCTTTAGTCTCGAACATTACGATGACTACATGAAGGATGTGCATCGACTGGCGGTGGTGTTCGCAGATGAGTCCAGAGCCAAGAAAATGCGCAAGATGCGAGACCAATTCATAGCCGAAGCCGAAAGGGAATTCGCCGTCCTAGAGACCATGTCGACTCTCGCCGAGCTCCCGGGAGCAGAATATAAGCTCCACCAAGTAGACGCCTTCAAACAGAATATAGACGATTGCTGGGGTAGTGAGGAGGCCGATCATATACTCCCGTTCTTCATGCGCGCCGCATTTGATTAGGAAAACAAATGGGCCACAAACGAGGACCTGAAGGAGCCTATACTTCGATGTAACGACAGGCGGGCCCAGGAGAACGCGCAAGCCGAACCTAGTGGAACACAGGATACGGGTGATAGTGACGACGACGAACAATCTAAAGAAAAATTTATCGAGGAAATTACTTGAAGTCGTCACCCACGGGTCAGTGTGTGGGATTGCTTTGAACTGGAAGGAATAGAAACCACACACTGCCCCGTGGATACCCACGGCGGAGCTTAGGTGATAATGGAGGGTATTGGGGATTTTTCTGTTGAGGCGATAACAATCGCAATGGCGCCTTGGTAGCAGAACCGCGACATGGTGCTGGACTTTATACCGGAGCAACAGCACATATAAACAACGGCTAGACTTGGATATTTGCGGATTAAAAGGTTCCATTTGGGATGAGATTTAAACTGCGACGACTAAGATACCGGCTTCACATTTCGTTAAGGATCGCCTTACTCGATTTAGCGCCGATTATAGACATGGCGCTGGTAGTAATAATCGGACAGGCGCACTAAGACAAGCGGAATAGATTGGGATTAGGTTAAAGGTGGAGGTTATGATATGTTTAGGTGGACAGGGGGCTATGGATTGGAAGAATAAAAGGATACTATGAGATTTAGGACGTGTTGTACCACGTTCCATTGTATATTCTGCGGCAAGCGGTTTTTTTTACGAGATACCCCTACCGCGATACCCAGGCAGACGAATGCCATTGGTTGATATACTCACCTTGCTCAAATGCCTCTATGCGTGGCGGTCGCTAACATGCATGACGATAGTCACTCAGGATTCCATCTCCACACAGTGCAAACACCACAACACCATCGTAGAAAACCGTAGTTTGTAAGATTGCTCTTATATTCATGTACTCATTAAACCATATGCAGCGAATTATATATACCACGCAGATATCTCTAAAACATCTATATCTTTATATTCTTTTATAACACCATCCTCCTGTTCGTTTTCTTTCCACCCCTGGCTGCGGCCGCATCGTATAGGGCCTGGATGTCGGATCGCCATTGATCCTTGTCTGTGCGTTGTAACCGTCGGTCGTAAGTGAGGAAGCCGTTGACTTCTCCTTCGACATCGGTGGTTTGCCTGTACAGTGTTAGTTATCATATCTCACTGTGAATGTGATGGGGGTAACTTACGTCCATACAGCTGCCGAGCAAGCGTACTTCTCGATCTGGTCGCGGAGTTCGCTCAATAGAAGATGACCACGGTAGTTGTAGGCATCAAGATCCTGATCGATTTCGTAGGTCTGGTTGATGGAATTGAAAGCATCATCGACCTTCCATAAGTGCTCCGCGGAGACATTGTGGCCAATTCCTCCAAATTCACCCTGGATGGCGATTCGCTGGTGGTCATAAGGAGTCGACTGGATAGAGTAGAAAGGTGTGCCACATTGGGGGTTCGCGTAGTGATGGTTATCATGCCAATCACCAGCGCCGTGGTCGTGCCATCCAGTAGTAGCGTCGATGAATCTGGTGGAGTCGAGCTCCCTGATACGGTTGGTGATGTTGAACTCGGGGTAGTAGCTGTCTGTGATTTGACCCCATCCTTCGTTGTAGATGACCTAGTTTACATTAGCTTTAAGTCGCAACCAATTTTGCGTGGATTACATACCCAAGTGTAGATGCTAGGGAAGTTCTTGTGTTGCTGGATGAGAATATCAAGCTGACGTTCCCAGTCGGCTTGTTGATCCGCATCTGGCGTTCGTAGAGGCATAGATGGCATGTCCTGGATGAGCAACAATCCAAGTTGGTCGCAAGCCTGGTAGAAAAGGGCATTTTCAACCTTGATGTGCTTCCGAAGCATGTTAAGACCGAGATCCTTCAAGACCTGGAGATCGTAAACCATCGCTTCCCGGTTGGGCGGTGTGTAGATACCATCAGGCCAGAAACCCTGGTCGAGAGTGCCGAATTGGAAGATGAATTCGCCGTTGAGCAGCGGGCGTTTCACTCCGTCGATTTCGCCAACAGACAAGGTTCGGAAACCCGTGTAAGACGTTACACTATCCTGTCCCACCTTGACGGAGATGTTGTAACTGCACGGGCCACCATTAGAAACTAATCATAAAGACAGTGCTAAATCAAGAAATACGTACAGTGTAGGTGAGTCCGGAGACCATAGGTCAGGGGAATCCACAACGAAGTCGAATGGCTTGTTAGCGACGCCCTTTGCGGAGCCGACCTCCTTGCCGTCGCTGTCAACGATAGAGATCGTGACTGGGTCGGAACCTTGGCTAGTTCCAACAGTGACATTGACTGTGAAAGCCAGTATGTTAGCACTGTGCTCATCGCGATCCTTGCTCCAAAGAAATTTTACCTTGTCCCGACATGTCCGCGATAACGTCAAGCTGCTTGATGTATGTTTCCGGGACAGATTCTAGCCAAACCTGTAAGAGCTAACGTTAATATGTTGCGCCGGACAAAGTTTTCATTTTGAGTCTTGACTCACTGTCTGCCAGATACCCGAGCAAGGCGTGTAGAAGATGTGCGAAGGCGTACGAGTCTGCTTTCCAACAGGAATCATGAAGCCTAAAAAGGAGATTAATAATCACTACGTTGGTAAAAGTGGTGCGGTAGCTTTACCTTCACGATCTGTGGGGTCGAATACGAAGACATGTAGAGTGTTGGTGCCGTTGGAACTAAGGTACTTGGTGATGTCGAAGTTGAAATGCCAGTAGCCGCCTACGTGCGTTCCAACCAAATCGCCGTTGACATAGACAGTAGCCTGGTAGTCCACAGCCTCGAAGTTCAGCAAAAGCCGTTGGCTTTTTGTCGCGTAACCTTGGGGAACCTTGAACTCAGTTTGGTACCACGAATATGTCTGGTTCATCTGCATGACACCTGAGAGGGCGCTCTCAATGCATGATGGCACCAGGATATCCTGCTGGAAGCTGTTGCTGGCTGGGACAGGTTCGCCCGGGTAGGATGCGTTCTTCCACTTCCAGATGCCGTTTAAACTCTGCCATTGAGATCGTTGGAGCTGGGGACGGGGATACTCGGGCCAAGGGTCGGTCCCGACGGAGTATGTCCAATCGGTATCAAGCGGAGGAGTCTGCGAAAGTGTAAGCTCTGGGTCCCTCTCACGACGGCAAAGAAAGGCAAATGCAAGCTGACCTGGACCTCATATCCTAGTGCGAGGTTTCCCAGCACCGGGACTAGAGTTAAGAGGCTTGTAAACAAGTTGGAATGCATTGTGTGTTTACTTCCTCTCGACGAGCTTGTGGCTTGGTATGGGAGAGTCAAGCAGTCCGCCAGATGCAGGAAAAGCCAGGGGGGGACTCGTCAAAAGCAAAGGACGATCCTAAGAGAGACGGAAGACAATCGGCGCATCGTGGACGAGAGAAGCGGGCAGGTCGACGGTGGCTTAAATAGACATCTCAAAGAGCACGACATACCTACGAATGTACCTACCGATGGAGCTTCACAACAAAGAAGCTATGCAAAAGCTATGGTAGGGATTCTCCGCACATTCCAGGCTGGAATGTTGCTCACCTTCCTAATCCTGACAAAGGATACCTTCTAGTGCCTTGGATATAGGTACATGGAGTCCACTTGGCCCATGGCAAACGCGAGGAAATGAGAGACATGGTGACAATTTAGCGCCGTCACCGCTAGGTCAGAAAGGCTTGGTACTCGTTCATTCGACCTATGGACCCCTGGAGCTGCAGCTGTGCAGGAAACACACTTGGCTCTTCCCGCTCGAGGGTATAGGGAGCAGTGTAACAGCTGATCTTATGAGGCTGTGTTTATTATATGATTGTCGGTCGATCTTCTGTAGTCCCCGTGTTGCTGTTATGCAGACAACGACGTTTCTCTCAGGTCCCAAAGGTCGGTGACCGCCCCTCAGCCCCACGTTCGATGAGATTCTGAACAGGGTCGGAATCCAATGGAGATTCCCGGGCTCTCGTACATATCGCTCATGCTTCTCAGGTAAGTACCTCCAATAACAAGCAAGCATATATGTACTGCCGGGGTTACGGATCCTTAGGCATTGCATGTTCACGTAGGAAAGACGCAGTGATACGGAAGCCGGCATAAGATAAGCCAAGCCATTTCGTCTCGGTAAAAGTAAAGGCGAGAACAGTGGAGAATATTAGATACTTAAACCTATTGATGAATTATGTATCGTTCTTGTCGATGTAGTTGGGGCCGTCTCTGCGGTTACGATCAGGATGTACCGTCCGTGCCGCTGGGGCTTACCCAAGTAGGTATGTACAATGTGGAGAGGAGGGATATAGAAAGACAACGAGTATAAGGCTTCCCCGGACTGCCGGGTCCCAAAAGAACTGTATAGAGGCTAGCGTAGGAATCGGAGATGAACTTCGACAACAGTCCATAAAATAAAGAAATAAGATAGAATAAATGACAGGCGGTCACGAGAACCTCAAAGTTAAAAGGACCGAATCTGATCTGCATTAGCTCTAGTGGTCCCATTCTTCGTGTTAATGTGTGAATGTTCTGTCGTTGGCATTGGCGTTGGCCCTGCTGCTCTAAAAAACCTGTCATATAGGTTCCGCAGCATAAGGCTACTAAGTAAGGTATCTTGGACGACGGATTCATGACAAGGTGCCAAACCCTGGGACTTCGTGATTAGATACGACCTCAATCCTCAGCATCCTCGGCAGAATAAATGAATAGAACTCCCTTACATCTGAGAATTATTATGTGACACTTTTTAGCTCGGCTTGGCTAGGTAGTAATGACCTCAGAGATTATTAAAGAGTGCTCATATGTAATAGCAAAAGAAAAAAAGTAAGCCGTGAGGGAAAAGTATGTGAGATGAGTGATTCATCGACATGGTGGAAGCGGGGGATCGACAATTTACGACTGGGGCTGATAGGATTTCACGCCTTGATTGCCCCAACTTTCTTAGACTGTTTTTTTCACTCTTGTCTCTGTCTCTGTTTCTGTCCCTACCTCTCAAGTGTCTAGTCTTCCGCACCTGAGGGTGTCGAGTATGTAGGTACCATCTAATTCATTGCTACAATGTGGGGGACACAAGGGGAAAATGAACTAGCCGAGTCCAATGGAAAACAAAAGTTGGAGAAGTCCATGTGCTAATGGGTCTAGTACGGCTAGAAAGTGTGGAATAGGTGAGGGACTGGAGGAGAGGACTAGGAGATAAGCGGAGCAAGGTTGTGTGGAGGATTGTGTGGAGGGTTTGTGGAGGAGGGGAAGGAGAAAGAGAAAGGAAAAAAAAAAAAGAATGGAGACTAAGATGGGATGGGATGGATCGGAATATTGAAAACTGGGCAAGAACATTGAACATTCTCGGCAAGGCTCGGTACACCGGCAATAACTTAACTCCAGTAGCACAAATTGGCCCATTACCAGCCCTGTACCTAGGTACTACGTAAGCTGAGCGCGGGGAATAATTGAAGCTTAATGCAAAAAGTGGATTCCGCCAACGTTGAAAATTGGGGTTCCCCCGGCTCGGGTAGGTACCTAGTTGTAGGTATGTGTTGGAAATTGCCTTTTTAAGATTAGACCGAGTACTTTTTATGCGGGGCCCCAGTTACTTATTGTTTATTGTTACATTGTTACATAGGACGGTTACATGATAGGACAGCATCAATGAGTCCATGGGAATCCCTGAGGTACAAAGCGTTAATTAAACAGATCCTTCTGGTCGAGATCTAAGCAGGTGTGACGTGTAATTCTAGAAGAAGAAAAATTAATGAATGAATTGATTGCCAGGACCTTAAGAAAACCCTTCATTTCACGTGCTCGTATATTAAAATCCTTACAGAAGATCTACCTACCGAAATGTCAACTTCCCAGTTCACTGGGACCATTTGAATGAACCATCGTGACCTTCTTGCTTATGTAATGATATCTAAACAAATTAGACCTAATGTACTTGTCCGAACATAGAACAGAAAACAGATGGTTCATGCAAGCTAGGGTGATTTTTCTGCACCAACCCTAGGGCAATGTACACGATAGAAATTTACGTGCGTAGGTATATGTTGGAAATTGAAGCTTCTCCGCATCTGACGGAGCCGAGGGTTTCTAGCTTCGAAGCTAACAAATGTTTGTCCCCAATTAAGAAGACGCCATTCCCAAAACTACAGCCATCGCTGAGGGGAATACAGAAACGTGCCTTTCTCCAACTTCTATATTCTATGTTTCCTTAACATCGGCTTACCTTAGCTTCACCTAACCTTGTAAGAATTGCTTTAGCTTCAATATTTAAAGTCGGGAGGACGGTCCGCATCTGGTGTCCGCTGTTCTAGTCCCTCACGCTATAGAATAGTCATCCAAGTGCTCGCCTAGATGTTTCTTTAAACTATATTGAGCTAAGACGATGGGAAAACAAGAATCTTCACCACTTGGCGGACCCGCTCAGGTACCAATGGCATCATCCATGGATACTGCAAGTGAAAAAGGAAGTATGGATCCTACGCGCAACGTTAATAATCAGATAAAGACAAGATCGGGCTGTCGGCGTCGTCCGCTGCCTATTGGAGCGCCATAATGTACATGGGAACTCGGAGATTGATGCTACATGGCTAGCCTCTTAAGCGTGGTGATTATCTTAAATTCGATCATTCCGGGGTCGAATATCGTGATCAAATCTGTTATAACTATCTAGGTATTGATCATATAGGTTAGAGGGAACCAGGATGGGAAAAGATACTCCAGTTGTAAAGCAGAATTTGATGTATGTATCATAAAATTTCACAACATATAAACAAAAGTCCTTCTTTGAGTCGCAGCGCCGGGCTGGGAATTCAATGAAAAACAAGGACCACTTGAAGGTGATAAAGTTCCAAAAATTGGTGATACGACGAAGAAGATGGTAGCAAAAAATTGACCAGCACATATAGACATGTCCCCATGTACTGGTACTGTGGCGGGAAAGGACATATCCAAAAGTCCACCACCCGGGGGCATGGGGAAGAAAAAGAAAAGGGATCCATTGGGAATTCAATCGGCTAGATATAAATAGCAGTTCCAAAGGCGGTGACGTAATTATTTTCTGCCGCCGTCACCGTGGCACTTGCTACTTGTTGTCCGTTGCCGTAGTTGCCCGCAAATTCAAAAGCTCAAAGTGCAGGCGCGAATGCAATCAAATTTACAGGTAAGTACCTGGGTAGCAGGTTTGACACGTGAGGATGCACATATATGACAAGCACCACAATTTGAGCTGTTGCCTTATACAACTTTGATATCAGATTGATCGTTTGGTATAACCCATACAATTATTGAAGTAGGATCTACGTAAAGTCACGAAACAAATATAATATCTGTCGCACCTTTTCCAAGTTGATTTTCGGGATCGGCTAAATGTCCACGGCCCGTAGGACATACCGAATCACGTGGAAGCCCCGCTGTGCGCTGAGGATTAAGCGTCTAGGCTTTATCAGCCTTGATTTGTTGGTTTTTTCCAACAACCAGGACTGGTAGCTCAGAGGTAGAGGTAAGATTTCAACTCCTTACAAAACATTCTAAATTAAATACTAACAACTTTAATAGCAGCGGACTGCAGTTCCGAAGGTCGCTGGTTCGATTCCGGCCCAGTCCTTTCACAAGGACATCTCCTCTCTTTTTGAATTTTCTTTTTATTATTCAATTGTTTTTTTTTTCGTCCCCCCTTTGGAAATCTATGACATCGATCAATTCCTTCTTCAAGGAGGGGTCGTCGGATTACGCTTCAACTACTCGATACATACAACCCCACAACATCCTCAAGAATCACCGCTCTTTTTGATATCAAGAGATGGCATGCACCAAAGACGGCTTATTGGTTTTAACTTATAATGACAAGCTGCATGACGATGCGTAACAAGAATGGACACAACTCTCAAGACACTTATCTATCAGCACGCAGTGCCAAAATGCATATTTTGGGTCTACGTGTTCAAATATATACAGCTGGGTTATTGTAATGTATTGCTCATGCGATGTTAACTATTCTTAGGGGACACTACCTAGAAGTCGACTCCCCCATAATAAATCATAAGGAAACTTTTCGCGCCCGTTTCTCTCTACATCATTCTCGCTATTTGACGCTTTCCTTCACTTTAGGTAGCGTACCGCCCAGTTTAAATAGGACCCTTCCGCAGCGAGACAGCTTCAGCATATGAAAGATACCCTCGGTCAAGTTGTGAGCCTTCCATATGAACATCCGCGCGAGAATCACCTGGCGAAGGCAAAGGAGGAAACAACTCCCTCGAGAGCCCATGCCACACTTTTGCCTGCTTCGTCGAACAATGATTTAAATGCCTACCGATGCCTTCATCCGGAATACGAGAGACTAATACGGTTGCTTCGTTCATCTCAAACTTATCTCTGAGATTATCCGATCGCTTCAACCTTTGGATCCTCCTCTTGCGAGCTTGATATAACCGCACCGGTAAGCGACATTTTATGAACACTTGTGCTTCGCAGTGCTCACCCTCAGGGTTCAATACGTGATATATGAATAGGTCTCCATCTTCTAGGTATAGCGATTGTATAACGTATGTACGCTCGTTTCTGTGGTGGATGGCGTCGGCGTAGCTATCGCGCGGTATCTTCTCGGCAACTGGGTTTGACGTCCGTATGTTCCTATAAGAGCACCCTAGCTAAGAGTACGTTAGCTTGGGTAGGAAAATTGAACGTTAGAAAGAATCTCACCCCATACAATAGTTTATTCAACTCTTGTTGGAGGGTTGTGCACGTCTCGGTATTCATTCTCCAGCTTCGATATGGATATATGACTGTTTTTTTGCCTAGGGTACGGGTTTGGTGTTTGGGGCCCTTCTGAACTTGACGAGCATCTTAAACTAGAGCGAGACGACACCTCGCCCTTATAATCAGTCTCGGGATACAATGGCGATAGCTGAAGCCCGCGATATTAGTCTTTGTGTTTGGTCTATCGTCATAATAGGGCATTGGGAAGGTTTCGGGGTTCACTTGTGTAAGTATTCGGGCTTCATAATCGGGCTTCACCTGAGTGTGTACCCGGGCCTCTGTAGCGGCTAGCTATAGGCTCTATGCGCAACATAGGTAGTCGTTCTTACCCGCTCTGCCCAATAGTTGCCCTTGCGCGATGCAAGGCTTTAGGGCTGAAAACAAACTGCTCCATATGATGTGAGGATAGTTCGAACACCATGACTAAACTTGACAGACTTAGAATTAGCTCTTAACCCAGATGTTTTTCAAACACCGCATTGCTTTGACGCTACTGCAAGATTTCTTGCATCACGGCGGTAATTGGGGTATTGGTTGGGGCATTGTCCGTGATGCCTAGGTAATTACAAAGTGGGATCTAAGGCAAATACCCCGAAGTGGCAACCTCATCATACCTAAGTAACCAGCCATACATATCTATATGCCTATATGAAGATGTACTCATGCGCCCATTTCATATTCACATATAAAAATGATTCGCGTCTCAATAATTCTGAGCCGGTTCCGCTTAACTATCTGAAAAGCGTCATAGTGTAATATACTAAATCTAGATACACTGTGCCATATTACTGTGTTTTGGCGCATTAGCAGTTTATTGGAAATGGCGCACGGTATGGTTCGCTAACCAAAGCGTTACACCCGATGGACTTCGGGGATGTGTCTCAGCTGGACGGTAGAATATTGAGAACTGGCCAATACAATAATAGGCCTCATAGTTTGAGGCCTATTCCATGGCAATACGAGTAAGTTTGATCTACTCATCTAGGCAACAAGTAGGGCGATGACCTTAAATAAAGGGAGCAATTACAACTCCAATTTTCTAATAATATGAAATACAAGTTGAGCTCAATTAGGTGGACATCAGCTAGGGGATTGTGTGTATGTTTCATCTTGACAACTAAAAAATTCGAGTGGTTGGTTGTCGCACGAGCCAACTCACTGTCACCAGAGAGCCTTGGGTTTGAAGAACTGTATTGTGATATATCTAGGCTTAGGTATTTAGGTACCTAGGTAGGTATAATAACAGAATTAGGCTATTTAGAACTGTATTTTTACCTGGTTCTCTACAACTTCAGGATAGTAGTTAATGACTTTAGTGACCCCTACGTTGGAATGGGCGGTTGTCACAACGGGAACGTTTCTCTCTTATCGTATGAATATTAATGCCGTCAGGTCAAGTTGCGGCTTCTTGAATATCACCAGTGAGTTGCAAACTACGAATGTTAGTGATCGGATAAATCGAGGTCATTGAACTTAATTGATTGATTGGCGCACTAGCGGTAACAAGTCCGTAACGAGTTCGTGGCGAGCTCGTGAATTTTAGGTAACATGCAAACCCAATCCAAAAGAAGTTGCGTCCAAATCCAGCCACATGAGGAAACATTATCCCGGTGGTAGCCACGGGAAAATCCAGACGTACTAGGCCGGGGATGGGCCGGAGGCAGCTCGGCCTCGAGGGCAGGGTGGGCGACCAACACGACGCCGTCCGCAACTTTTAACGTGTCGGAGATGGTCATTTTCGTGAGTATCCTCGTCGCCGCACTTGCATCTGTAACGTCCACCCTGCTTCTTCTTCTCGCAATTTTTCACGTGACGTTTGTGATTGTCCTTGCGTGATTGCTTACCCTTCCCACAAGCGCAATGGTAGTGTTGAAGATTACCATGCACCTTGGTGGTATTTAAGTGACGGGCCAGATCCTTGTCATATTGGAATTCACGCCCACACTCCTTACAGTAATGCAGAGACCTAGAGCTGCCAGCAGATGGCGGCGTAAATTCGTCGGGACTAGTGGGCTGACTAGGGCTGGCGGACATAATAGACTGACTAGGACTGACCGCACCGGCCAGATCGTAACCGGACGGATCGGGTTGGTTGAGGGTCGACGCGGTGAACTGGCTACAGTCAGACGAATCATACTGGCCAGAATTGAACGTATTGAATTGGGTTTGGTCAAGGCTCGACGTATCAAACTGATGGCTGGATAAATCAGAGTGGGTATGACTGAGCGCAGCAAGCTGATTCTGGTTGAAGCTTGACGTAACCAACTCATCGAAACCGGAGAACCCGGGCTGCTCAAAATAGAGCGCGGGGACTTGGCCTTGATCGGGGTTCGACATAGTCAGTCGATGATAATCAAGGAAACCAGGCTCGTCGAGATTGGGTGTGGCGAGTTGAACTTGGTCGAGGACTATCGTGGAAAGCTGCTCATCATGCTCATTAAACTGGCCAGGACTGAGCATAGCAAACTGATCTTGATCGTATGGACAACTGTGGCCAGGGCTGGTGGGTTCGACAGGTTGCCCGATATCTGGGAATATCGCCATTTGTGGGCAAGCACCAATATAACTTTCGATTGGGGGGGAAGGCGATGGAATGGGGAAAGCTGAGATATCAATGCCCGCCTGGAAAGTAAAGCCCGAGGACTGTTCAAGGGAGTGGTGCTGGCAACCTGGGAAGTAACCTCGATATGCCGAGTTAGTATTAGCGTCAGTTCCCTGGCCAAGATCATTCTCAGGTTGAGCTGGCGTCCTGTTGGAGCACGACTCGATGTATAGCATGGTAACGAATGCTTGTCGCTTCAGTATTAGGGCGATCTATTAGTACATTTCTCACAAGGTAGGTATATATGTTGGCAGTCTTACATGATAAGTCGGCGATCCAATGTATACCATCAATACTAGAGAATATCATAGTAAGAGTAGGATAATATAATGAAAGGAAGGCGGGAGAGGGTGGTTGTTTATGGGACGGTACGTATGCTTAACAGAAGAACGAGGCCCAATAACCCCCTTATTTGTATTGACTTTAGAATGAACTCAACGAGAATCAACAGGGATTAGGACTTCTCATACTGATATCCGGAAGAGGCCTCAAAGGTATCTACCGGTTAGTGTGTTGCACGATGACGGCTGTCAACCTAGACGCCAACTTCCATAACACCCAAGATTCTTCGCGTAGACCGGCCACGGCGGCTGCATGAGCGCCGTTGTATGTACTTCAAATAAACTCAAGAGCCCCTGCCCGGCATCGCAGAGTCCTTCTGCGATATCAGATGAAAGTGGATTATTGCGTAGTCCGTCAGAGCCTCAGTTGTTGACGACCCAATGAGAGACGTAGAAGGAAGTACTTATGTACATGATAACGATATGGTCTGGGGTTGAGGTCTTTGGCAGCATCATCTTGCCGAATTTATCAAGCTAAAGGTATTCATCGTATAGAAACCTAAGTCGTTCGAGGCCTTCGAAATTCTTTGACAAGTAGTGATCCTTTTGTGGATGGGCGTTCGCAATGGGAGCCTTGCTGGGAATTTTGGCTTTAGTTTGCTATTGCTTGAAGAATACTATTACACCCTATTAATAGTTAACGGAGTGGGCCGGCAGGGCCGCCTCGGCGCGTATTCTAGCAACTTTAGGAGCAGAAGGAACCATAGATAACTGCTATTTGCGAATGCCGAAGGGCTAGCAGAGCTAGCTGTTATGGGATGAATATCGCTTTTCCTCGAATAGCATTGATACCTACACGGGAGGGGTGATGTCAGCCTCGTCTCAATTTACAGTAGTGTATTGTTTTACCTTCCAAGGTTGGTAATTGACTTAGGATTGTTCTTTTCTAGGGCTCATAGAACTATCCTTCATACTTGTCAATATAATCGCAATCGTATATCTCAAGACTAGCATAGAATGTTACGACGCGAGTAGAATTTCGGTTTAACACGCCTGCACGGCTCTACTGCAGGTACAGGACAGCCTAGGACAACAAACTAGGTACTCAATAAAGTAGTCTTTACATTCACTGACTCAACGAGGTAGAACTCTGGACCACAATCTCTGGCTCGTGTTTCTGGCCTTGTAATTGGCCGAATTGAAACGGTCTTTAGGCTCGCCGTCTACGCCACCGGCGGCATCGACGTTTTCGTTTAGTTACGTTGCCACGTGGAGGAAAGCAAGCGCTCGCTACGAGAAGGCCCATTTCCCGCTCGTATCATCGGCGGAAATACGGAGAGGCGCCATGGCGGGCTTGACCGCGACCTCTTTGGCGAAGATAAAGGCGCTGGTATGCCTACGCGATTGGCCTGTCATAAAATCCAAGGAGTTCGGGCATAAAACAGTCTTTAAAACCTGTTCGGTAACGGCCTCAATAGCCTGACCATGAGTATGAGGCGCTTTCAAAATGAGGCTCAAGAGTTGTGAGTAACGAGGTACTTCTATAGTGATGTAGAAGAGGAAACAATTGAAGAAAGGAAGAACACAATAAACATTGTCACTTTTCGAGTTACTAATCATATTGTTACGCTAACTCTAACGAGTAAGGTCCGGAATTACATAATATGGTAGAAAGGGCCGGGTACGTACACATCCATGCATTGACGGCACGGTGTGACTGAATTAAGGTTTTGCTTTTGGTTAAGTGACGCGGGGCCGTTTGCACGGTCTGCACTTACTCTAACTTTTATTTTATACTGTACATTCCTCCCTATGGTGAGCACCTACCCGGGGCACACTACAGGTGCTGTACAGTGTATGGGAAGCTGTGATCCAATAACAATTCGCAATTCTTATACTCAAAATTGACGTCCGACCGTGACTTTGGAACTTAAAAAAATAGGACCAATTAACCCAAAAGATTGAAATTAGTCCCAATCCAGATTAGCGTAATCTCGCCACTGTATCTAAGCAACTAAAGTGGACCATATCTTTCTTTTGTAGTGCTTGGTCAGCCTCAGCCTTTGATCATTTCTCCAACCAAAAACATCTTTCAACATCCTCCATCGAAACATCGCGATACCCTCTGGAGTCGATAAACCATTGAGGATTGTTGAAACAGGCGGATTGTGGTGAGTCTTTCATCATATATGACGTGTGCAGTATATTAATCTATCAAAAAATGTATCACTGACCGCTCTCCTCTACGTAGCGCGATCAGGGAGTTACGCGCGCCCTTCTCGCCTCTTTCACAACTTGAACGTCTTCGACGACCACGGACGCTGCGGTATTGTGTGGTCCCACACTTTTCGCGAATGTCCTAAATCGATTTTTAGCGATAATCAAACATCTCGCTACCCCTCCTTCTGTTACTCCCAGCTCTCTATTTCACTCTTTTTTCAACGACGCATTTCTTCCACGATCACGATTCACCGCGTCTAAACGTTTCGTTCATTCGACATTTCTTTAAGCCTCGATCGCAATTATCTAGAAGCTCCGATAAAAATAATTCTACTACATAATGGCTGATTACGACGAGGCCTACGAGTACGAGGAGGAGTACAGCGATGACAACACCATCACACCCGAAGATTGCTGGACCGTCATCGGTTCCTATTTCAAGAAGAAGGGTCTTGTTTCGCAACAAATTGACTCTTTCAATGACTTCCAAGAGACGACAATCCAAGAGTTAATCGAGGAATACTCCCAAATAAGCGTCGATGAGCCGAACCCGCCTTCCGGCGACGGCCGAACCGTAGCACTCCGTCGATACGACCTCAAACTTGGTCATGTTACCATCGCCCGCCCCGTCGCGATGGAGAGCGACAACACCTCCGGTCCTCTCCTTCCTTACGAATGTCGCGATCGAAACATGACGTATGCCGCGCCAATCTACGTCAAAGTCGATAGCAAGGTTACCGCATGTATCGAACAAGACATCCCTCTCCACGAGATGGATGACGAGCAACAAGCCGAAGCCCGCAGCACCGGAAAGCACCCGACGCGTCTAGTTTGGGAAACCGAAGAAAATGTTTTAGATCAAGGCGACAAGAGATCGGGAGATCAAATTTTCATCGGCAAACTACCAATCATGGTTAAATCCAAGGCGTGTCACTTGAGTGGCGAAAGTGATGACGAACTTTTCCTATTGAACGAGTGCCCCTACGACCAAGGTGGATATTTTATCATCAACGGTAGTGAGAAGGTTCTTATCGCTCAAGAACGATCCGCGGCGAACATTGTCCAAGTCTTCAAGAAAGCCCAACCGAGTCCCTTTTCATACACCGCCGAAATTCGCAGTGCTCTTGAGAAGGGTTCTCGACTTATATCTTCTCTCACGCTCAAGCTGTTTACCAAAGGCGATGCTTCGAGAGGTGGATATGGCGAGACTATCCACACATCTTTACCATTCGTTCGGGCCGATCTGCCAATTGCCATCGTCTTCAGAGCTCTTGGAGTTGTGAGTGACGAGGAAATTTTGAATCATATCTGCTACGATCGTAACGACAGTCAGATGCTGGAGAAACTACGCCCTTGTATTGAGGAGGCGTTCTGTATTCAAGATCGAGAAGTGGCTTTAGATTATATCGGAAAGCGTGGGCGAGAATCTCATAACGTGGCAAGAGACCGTCGTGTGAGGGCGGCAAAGGATATCTTACAAAAAGAGATGCTTCCCCACATATCCCAAGGCGAAGGATGTGAAACCCGAAAGGCCTTCTTTTTGGGTTACATGGTCCACAAGCTTCTACAATGCGCTCTAGGCCGCCGCGACACAGATGATCGCGACCACTTCGGAAAGAAACGTCTCGATCTTGCTGGACCTCTTCTGGCCAAATTGTTCCGAAATATTGTTCGTCGTTTGACCCAGGAGATCACGAATACACTCAAACGCTGTATTAGCGACAACAAACGTTTCCAGGTCGAATTGGCAGCCAAGCCTGCTATCGTCACAAATGGTCTCAAGTATTCCCTCGCGACGGGTAACTGGGGTGACCAGAAGAAGGCCATGAGCTCAACGGCTGGTGTGTCGCAGGTCTTGAACAGATATACATTCGCATCAACTCTTTCCCACTTGAGGCGAACGAACACGCCTATCGGACGAGACGGAAAATTAGCTAAGCCCCGACAACTTCACAACACTCATTGGGGTCTTGTCTGCCCGGCCGAAACGCCCGAAGGCCAAGCTTGTGGGTTGGTCAAGAATTTATCGTTGATGTGTTCTATCAGTGTGGGTACCTCCACAGAACCCATCATTGACTATATGATCACGAGAAGTATGGAAGTGCTCGAGGAATATGAGCCCATGCGCTACCCCAATGCCACGAAGATCTTCCTCAATGGTTCTTGGATTGGTGTACACCAAGATCCTAAGTCGCTTGTCAGAGATGTCCAACAGCTTCGCCGAGCCAACCAAATTCCCTCGGAAGTTTCATTGGTTCGTGACATTCGTGATCGTGAGTTCAAGATATTCTCAGATGCAGGCCGTGTCATGCGTCCCTTGTTCGTTGTTCAACAAGAAGACGCCCCTGAAGCTGGCATCGAGAAAGGTACACTGGCTTTGAACAAGGAAATGATCCAACGACTAGAGGCGGACGTCGATCTCGATCCGGAAAGCGAAGAGTATTTTGGTTGGCAAGGTCTAGTCAATGAGGGTGTTATTGAGTATCTTGATGCCGAGGAAGAAGAGACGGCCATGATTTGCATGACTCCCGAAGACCTAGAAAACTACCGAATGACGAAGCTCGGCCACGAAGCACCACAGGACAACGGCGATGAAGTTAACAAACGACTCAAGACCAAGGTGAATCCTTCGACACACATGTATACGCACTGTGAGATCCATCCTAGCATGCTTCTAGGTATCTGCGCCAGCATCATTCCTTTCCCGGATCACAATCAGGTATGTAATCCACGTAAATCACCATATGAATTTACTGCTAACGTTTCACTAGTCACCACGAAACACATACCAATCTGCCATGGGTAAACAAGCTATGGGTTTCTTCTTAACCAACTACAACCGTCGAATGGATACTATGGCGAATATTTTGTACTACCCGCAGAAGCCACTTGGTACCACGCGTTCCATGGAGTTCTTGAAGTTCCGAGAACTTCCAGCTGGACAGAACGCTATCGTTGCCATCGCTTGTTATTCAGGATACAACCAGGAAGATTCTGTCATCATGAATCAAAGCAGTATAGATCGAGGTCTCTTCCGAAGTCTCTTCTTCCGATCATATAACGACTGCGAAAAGAAGGTTGGAATCAACACGGTAGAGAAATTTGAGAAACCGTTCCGATCCGATACGTTACGACTCAAGCAAGGTACGTACGACAAGCTCGATGACGACGGAATTATCGCCCCTGGTATACGTGTTTTGGGTGAGGATATCATTATCGGAAAGACGTCTCCCATCAACCCGGATAACGAAGAGATGGGTCAACGTACAAAAATTCACGTCAAGCGCGATGCGTCAACACCTCTTCGCAGTACAGAAACCGGTATTGTCGATTCTGTGATTGTCACCACGAATCAGGACGGTCTACGCTACGTCAAAGTACGAGTTCGAACGACGAAGATCCCTCAAATTGGAGACAAGTTCGCTTCCCGCCACGGTCAAAAGGGAACTATTGGTGTGACATACCGTCAAGAGGATATGCCATTCACTCGTGAGGGTATCGTCCCCGATATCATTATCAACCCTCACGCTATCCCGTCGCGAATGACAATCGCTCACTTGATCGAGTGTCTTCTCAGCAAAGTATCAACTCTCAAGGGAATGGAGGGAGATGCTACGCCGTTTACCGATGTAACCGTAGATTCGGTATCAAGTCTTCTGCGTGAGCACGGTTATCAATCTCGAGGCTTCGAGATTATGTACCACGGTCACACCGGACGCAAGCTTCGAGCGCAGGTGTTCTTCGGACCTACCTACTACCAGCGTCTCAGACACATGGTAGACGACAAGATCCACGCTCGAGCTCGTGGCCCAGTACAAATCATGACGCGCCAACCCGTTGAGGGTCGTGCTAGAGACGGTGGTCTTCGTTTCGGAGAAATGGAACGTGACTGTATGATAGCTCACGGTGCCGCCGCCTTCCTCAAGGAACGTCTCTTCGAAGTTTCGGATGCCTTCCGCGTCCACGTTTGTGAGATATGTGGTCTTATGACTCCTATCGCGTAAGTTTCCATATTGTATCTTAACTTAACAGTTAAAACGAATGCTAACACCAATACCACAGTATCTTGAACAAGGGTTCGTTCGAGTGTCGCCCATGCAAGAACAAGACCAAGATCGCCCAGATCCACATCCCGTACGCTGCGAAGCTTCTCTTCCAAGAGCTTCAAGCCATGAACATTGCTACGCGCTTGTTCACCGAGCGTTCTGGTGTAAGCGTCCGTTAAGGACCATATTGGTGAAGATTTGCACGCCGGGAGATTGTGTTAGGCATGACGAGGGTGCTTTTCAGAGGCGGTATACCCATGACATTTTGTCTAATCCGCTAGTTATATTAGATGCATGAGGTTGGCGTTTTATTTCTCGAGCCAGAATTGGTGAAAAACGGTAGTTTTACTATTGCACATCGTGGGCGTTCAAGGTTGTGGACCTTCAAGTGTTTCTAAAAAGGAACTCGGAATTAAAATTAGGTAGTCCACATTACTCTCAAAGAGTTTGCTATAAACAAATGTACCAATGTTGCGGCTGGATTCAGGTGTGAACTACAACTCCGCCATTGGACTGCAATGTTGATGCAATAATTGATAATGAAATCGATTATGTTCCTTATAACTGCTTTTGTATCGATGTCTATGTGTTTATGAATAAATCGCTTAATAGAAGATGATAATAGTAACTTGTGACACATAAATCAAATAATTAAACACTTTTCAAATCTCACCCCACGCCTCGTTCGTCGTCTGAGCATGAGGACATGTATCTCCTAACTCAAACCGTCTAGCCTTCTGTTCTTCCAATTCAACACGTCCTTTATCCTGTCCAGTCAATTCATGTCGATCCGATCCATTGCCCTGCGATAACTCCGCACATCCAGGTTTATCCGCGACTTCATACGGTGGTACGGCGCTGACCGCGGGAGAGCTTCTGTAAGTATGTCCTTCTTCCGAGTCCTTCATTTCATACTCGTTCGCTCCCGTAGCGGCGGGTTCCCGTCGGCTGGCTAACCATCGTCCGGTTAGGAGGGGAGTGGCGAGGACTAAGCATATGAAGGCTACGAGTAAGAGCCAGATGCCAGTGTCGTACTTCCCCTGCGCGAGACCTTCGTTTTGGAGACGCTTCTTGAGACTTCGGAAGAGTGAGAAGTCGCAAGCTACTGCTATTAAAGCCAGGACTGTAGTTAAGATGCCGACAGCAGGGCTAACGATGCCGGGGATTATGCGCGTGGGGAAGAGGGAGGAGACGAGAGTTAGGAAAGCGAATGCTGTGGCAAGAGGGTGTATGACCATAGCCTCGGTAAGAGAGCGTTCGGTGGTGGTACCGGTTGGTCCTACGTCGGAGATGCTGTTCAGGGCTGTTACCGGGTCGTATCCGATGCCTGCGGATGTGCATCTGTCGGGTGTGGGGTGCGAAGTAGTAAATCCGGAGTCTACGGAGACCATGTAGACCTGCCAGCAATAGCCGTATGTGCCTAATCGTAATTGTTAGCATTATTATTGCTCATGAATTAGGTGTAATGAAGACGTACCGAAGCGGATGGCGGGATTACCCTCATTGTATCCACGATAGGGATTCCACGCTGTGAATAATGCTAGGTGGTGATTTACGGGTGCCGTAGCATTAGTGACTAGGAGTAATGCGAAAGCGGCCGCAACCAAGAATAAGGCGACGAGGTGAGTTATCCGTTTTGTGAAGATATTCGCTATTCCCGCCATATTTGATATAAGCCTTTCTTTTTTTTTTTTTTTTTTTTGTATTTATCTCGATTTTGTATGATGCTATCAATTAATACATAATAAAATTCCTAATAGCAGGTTAGCCAGCCATCAATATTGTCATTTTTCGGAATAGTAGATCTTACCACTCTAGATAATGAAAATGTGACAGAATATGAAATATGAAAGTCTAGAGATATTTACACATTTTGGAATACCTGGATGTCAGGCTGAATTAAGTCCTTCAGCTCATTGTTAGTCGTGGAATGAAAACAGCTAACCACACGTTACCGATGGAGAGATCACCATGGCTGTGTTCCTGCTGCGACTACTGATAGGTATCACAGCGGAGGCTGTCTAGGTACATCGTTTACATCAGCGTATAGAATCGATCCGTGGGCTAGGCATCTAAAATAAAGAGTCTAGGAGGATTTAAATATAACCGGAAAGGGTAATACAAGGGGTTGATCTTTGCTATGATTGGATACAACCCACACAGAATGAGCAGTTCGCCAATTTGACTGCCCTGGCTGAGGCGCAGGCCAAGGGGTCTTTATAGTTGAGATCGACGATGTCTTCTTTCAGCTTTAACTCTCGAAGATTAGCAGGTAAGCGTATTGCAGCGTATTTCAGATACATCGTACTCCCTAACCAATAACATCTCACTAAGCGCTAATTATATGGATTGTATAGGCACTGACCTACCTACCATGGTAGGTTACACTTATAACCCCAGTATTTAGGTATTGTTCATAGGGCTGGTTTCGAATTATGACTTCATATTCTTGATATTTTGGTCTCTTGGCACTTATAGAGATGCATGTTGATGAAACTCTGTGATACCCACGTATATATTTTAGGAACGATGGCAGGATGGTAAATTGCTGTTGATAAACGGAGATGAGTACTCTTGTCACGGCTTCGCGATCGATGAAAGAATAGACCGAGCCGTAAATCTAAAGCCGAGTCAGCGGAAGCGAGTAGACCGTGGCGATCCGAGTCAGCTCATCCCAACTAACTGGATACTCATCTATTCCGGTGAATATAGCTTGACACTATCATCATTTAAGTATAGAGAAATCTTGAATAGATCAGTCTAATTGAATCCTGTGATGATTCATTGACGCTGTGTCTTGAGTTCCGAATGATGCTTCATACCGGTGCATGACATTACACCGGTCATGCTCGTCTTGGCTACACGGAGATAACTTCAACTTATCGGCCGAGTTTCTAATTTTCCTACCAAGATGTCTATTAGTTCAAAAATGTTTCAAAGTAGCCCGCAGAGGAAGCAGCTTAAACATGTATCGGCATACAACTATTACTACCTACCGCCAGCGACGGACAATCCCGCTAGCCATCTTGCCCCCTTTCCAAGTTGACGAATAAGAAGTACACTACTGAGACGCACCTCCGGATATTTTCTCCCGTCTAGATCTAGTTATGTGCGCGGCCTACAAGAAAATGATGTTCTAGGCGAGTGGGCGTCCACTAGGAAGTTCCGTACGACGCCATTTTTCTCCTCGATGGCTGAGACATCATTATTGCTTTTTCCTCAGGGGTCGCCGAATTGGTCTACTTACCCGGAATATGATTGATCACAATGAATATTCCTCATATTCTCGTCCTTCTAGGTGAAATAATGTTTCGGTCATGCCTTTGAGATCTATATCGTCCATTTATCACCATGAACCCACGAGCAGCTGTCACTCCTAATAGAAACTGGAGTAGCAGTTAGAATCAGAAGGGCCGCTTAGAAGCTACTCATGGCAAACGTTCCGTGATAGCTTCGCTCCCAGCCTCTTACCCATCCGTACGCCTATTATCTCGTCTACCAATCTAACCAAAGCGAGAGCCTCGCGAACACCAGGCAACAGCATCCACGATGGACGACTTCGACCCCCGAAACCAAACCTTCACCATCCTCGGACACCCCAACACCTCCACCTCCCCACCCCCTCAAATAACAATCTCCATGTCCATAATCGACGCCCAACGCATCCGTCTGGCCAACACATCCATAAACTACGGCGTCCAACTCGGCCTCTGCCTCTTCTCCCTCCTAACCACCCTCCTCCTCCTGCCAACCCGTAAACTCCGGCGCCCTGTACATTTAACCCAAGGACTATGCCTCGTGGTATCAGTAGTCCGCCTCGCGATCCTAGTCCTCTATTTCCCGGGCCCGTTGACCGAGTACTACGTCGCGTGGACGCGCGACGCGAGTGTACTTACAGACGAGGAGTACGGGTTACCGGATGCGAGTGCGGTGTTAGGGGTTGTGCAGTTGGCGCTTGTGGAGGCGGCGTTGGCGGTGCAGAGTAGTGTTCTTGTGAGGACTTGGGGGATGCATTGTAAGACTAGGAATGGAGGGAAGGGAAGTGATGGAAGTGGTTCTTCGACGCTTGTGGGTGTTGATACCGAGGCCTCTGTGGCTACGACGGCGACTAGGACGAGAGGTGTGATAAGAGGGAAGTGTTGGTGGAGACCGCCGGTTATATGTATGGCGGTGTTTCTTGCTGTTGCGGCTGTTGGACGTGAGTTAACCCGGAGTTCCTTTCTCATGGGGTTCATCAGGACCCTCAACTCTTGTTTCGAGGAACAATCGCTAACCGCCTCATAATAGTAAGAGCCGTCTGGGCAGCACACTGGGTCCAAGCACTAAAAGGCCACACCCTCCCCGTACCCCTCGACAGCGTAGGAGCAGCTTCTTCAATTGTCGGCGCAGCGTCTGTTTTCTACTTCTGCGGTATCTTCTTCGCCCATCTAGCACTACATCTCGCAGCTACACGACGGATACTTCGAAGCAAGAAAAGCAAGGGAACAAGAAAGCTCTCAATGGCCTTGACACTTGGAGATAATGAGCGCGGTTTAACTTCGCTGGAGATTTTGGCGGTTGGGAACGGCGTTCTCATGTTAGCGCCTTGTAAGTTGTCTTCTCATATCATCCCCTTCTCCCTCCCATTTCTGTATCGTGGAAAGATTAACTAACGATCTCGAAGGTCTCTTCGCAGGTCTCGACGTAGCCGCCGGACCAGGAAACACCAAAGTCCTCCCCTTCGATGCCGGATCCTGGGTCCAAACCCTAGTCGCCGCAGGTCTTCCTCTCATCAGCATCGCCGCGCACTACCGAGGTTCCGACTCCGCCGGATCGCGCGTAAACTCATTACATAATTCACAATTCGGGATGCCGAGTCCAAGCATAAACCTAAGCCCAGATACAAGTTCTAATACGAGAGCGAGGATGATGATTGGAGGAAGGAGGAAGAGTAGTGGTATAAGTGGTATTAGCGGCGGTAGTATAAATGGTGACGGACGAGAAAAGCGGCGTCGGCGGTCGTCACGATTTTTCGTTCCGGGTGAGACTAGAGTATCGTTTTCGTCCCCTTTCCGTTCCTGTCCGCCGAATATCTCTCCCTTCAAAACGGAGGCGGCGGATCTAGAGACACTGGCGGGTGGAAGCAGCAATAGAGGAGTTAGAAGTCCTCATCTAGCAAGGACTAGTTTTGCTGTCCCACCTGAAAAGTCAGCGGAGTGGAGGGCCAGATCGCCTACGGATGATAGGAATCTCAATGAGCTCGGTGTAGGGGACATAGAGATAGAGAGCGAAGGGGCAAGAGATGGGAAGGGAGATGAATATCAGGAAAGCCTAGAAAAAGATCACTAGGTGACTCAAACCAAATACAAATGATGGGATCGGGTCCTATAAATAATATAATGCTATTACCACGCGTATTCGCTCGGGCTTCATTCACACCAGATGTGAGGCTTGTAACTCGAGATTTCAACCCCCATTCTTATTGACGAATCAACGTCAAACGCATGCCTGTTCTTGAAGTCTTACGTTACGACTACGAAGAAGCATTAGGGATACGTAATAAATGTAATCACCCATATCACAATAACACCACGAAAAGATAATCATTAAAATGCTTCACAATTCGTTAGATTTTTGGGTCTACCTTGTGGCAGCAACCAGGCGACAACGCAACGTTTCTAATACTTTTCCGTTGCTCAGTCACTGCGATTGCCATTTCCCTTAAGAGTAAAAAGCTCAAATGACAGCCCATCCCAATACGCCCAGTCAATGACCGATATCGACACCCCCGGGGAAATGGATTTATGCTCTCGACATGACACCCCACGCTCGGATAATGTTGTCGGTGTAACCAGCGAACAGAGTCTGGCCATCCGCACTCCAGGCCAAGCTTACACACTCGGGTTCTCGGCTCTTCTTGCCAACTGATGTGAACTCAGGCTTCAACTCGTCAACCTTGCTCTTCTTCTCGAGGTCGAAGATGATGATGCTGCTAGCCGTAGCGGCGCAGAGCCAGTATCGGTTAGGAGAGAAGACGAGGGCGTGGATCTCGTCACCGGCGTTTAGGGAGTAAAGGTGCTTGGACTCGTTCAAGTCCCATAGCATGGTGGTACCGTCCTTACCACCGGAGGCGCATAGGGAACCATCGGGAGAGATGGTAACGGTGTTAATGTAGCCAGTGTGGCCGATGTGGTCCGTCTGGAGCTTGCAGGTAGAGAGTTCCCAGACCTAACGAAGAAGTTAGCAATTGATTACCACCTCGGCGCAAGAGTTTCATAAAAATAATGGTAATAGGTATTTCATCAGTGCAATGGTGTTTAGGATGTCTCATGGCTTGCAAGCAAGCTCTGAAGTAGCAAATACTTAAAAATGCAGAGCATCATGTGAAAGAGTCGGTGGAACTATAGCTCCCGAGGAATTTCTGATTACGTACCTTGACGAGCTTGTCCCAGGAGCTGGAGACAATGACGGGGTTCTGGGGGTTAGGGCTGAAGCGGACGCAAGAAACCCACTCGGTGTGGCCCTTGTCGGTGATGGTGAACTTGCAGTCACCTAGGGTATTCCATAGCTTGATGGTTCGGTCACGCGAACCGGAGACGATCTGTCGGTTGTCGGCAGAGAAGGAAACGGAGAGGACATCGTTAGTGTGGCCGACGAATCGTCTCGTGGTGGTACCGGTAGCAAGCTCCCAAAGTCGGAGAGTCTTGTCCCAGGAAGCAGAGAGAGCGTAGGCACCGTCAGAGGAGATGACCTGAATAAACCAATCCGTCAGCAACTTTTTCTTCTTTTTCTTTCCTTCCTCTTAAACTAGAATTTTCGCAATATTTCGACTGGGTAGAACGTACGCAGTCGGAGACGATGTGAGAGTGTCCGTGTAGGGATCGCTTGGGGTAACCGTATTGCGACTCGTCACGGGTGAGGTTCCAGATAATTAGGGTCTTGTCACGGCTGCCGGAGAGTAGCATGTTGGGGCTAAATTGAATGACGGTAAGCTCGCGATCACATCGTAATAATTGTAGGTATAATTATCGTACTTCTCCATGGAGGTAGCCAAGCTGGTGACCCAACCATTCTGTTGATGCGAAATAAAAAATGATTAGCCACTATTTTTTTAATATGTAATATACGTAGGTATGTGCGGCGCAAAGTCCCCAATTGATAAAAAATGATGGATGGATATTTCTTTAACTTACGTGGCCCTCAAGGGTTCCCTTAAGAATGAGTTGTTCGGCCATTGCGAAGGAATAACTCGAATTCTTTTTTTCTTCTTCGCGAAGTTCGGCTGGTAAACTGGGGAACGAAAAGGGAAAGACAAGGGAAAGAAGGGAATGGAGTGAGGTGGTTGATGTACTTCCGCTGGAGAAAGATTAAAGTTGATGGTCGCCGTTTCTTTCCCACTTACAAAATTTCCCCCGATGAAAATTTGTGTGCGATTTCTTAGGGTCAAATCGCTAAATCGACGGCAGGTGCTTTGCTAGGTAAGACACTAACAAAACCTTCTAAGAGGTGGGGCAACAACCAATCAAGGTCGCGAATTCCATCCGTCCTACCAAGCTCCTACCAGGTGAGTTAGTTCGGTTCTCAGCTGGCAAACTTTCAATGGCAACCATTATTGAGCTAGAAGGTACGTACCTATAAATTACATAAGCTCATATTGTTGAAGGAAAAGGAGTTAGGGGAAGGATATCATCCCATTTTCATAACACAAAAAGTTAATTTAAAGACAAGAGGATGAGACGATTCGCGATTACTAAACTTAGTACCGAGTCGTCATCGCAAAAATGTCACAAAAATGAACACCTACACGCAAAGAATCGAATAAAATTCATTCATCCAGTTGGGTATCTTCCAAATCATAACGCCTCTCGTAACTCCATGCCATGGAATCATCTTCATTCTTCTGAGTCCAACGAAAGGCCTGTTCTCCCTTCTCTTAATAATAATCATAATAAAACACAAATTTCGTAAGCAAATAATACACGAAATCGTGACGGTATATGCATACCACGACCGTTGTCACATCTTATAACGAAGACCACGCTCATTATGCCTTACCAGAGAACATTCGGTCTTCATTATAGGATAGCGGCTTAAGCAACTACTTATTAGTTAGAGGATCGATGTGATTTTGAAAGCAAGAGGTGGCTGGTGCCTTACCTAGATCTCACCCTATTCCAGACCGAAATCTAGCTTGAAAAGCTCACCAAGTCAAAATAAGAAGTGTCTCGCAAGCGCTTGAACATTTCTTTCAACAACTTATCAGACCACACCGTTAGGGATATCCGCTTGAGGCCGTCGAGCATTTTTAGGCACACCTTTCCTGCCATACCTGGTGCCGAAATCAACGATCGCACTATGATCGGCAATCTCAACTGCACCGCTTGACGAGCCTGCTTGTCTAAGCATATTGGTCATCATGCCTTCCCATGCTTCGTGTCGCTGTTTGCTCATCGAATCACGTAAGGCTGCGGCCTTGAGTTCCTTCTGTCGGCTGATTCTAGCAGCTCGGTTGATTCGTCTCAGTGCCAGTTCGCCCTTCTTCAGATCTGCCTCCGCTTGTACTTGCTCCTTCTTAATATCGGGTTCCTTCTGCAATGGGGTAAATTTGTACGCATGAGGAGGTGGAAGCGGCGGGAAATCCTTGGGTATATAAGATCGCTCTTCTTTCTCTTTCTCACCAGATAGCTCTTCGCCTAAGAACGGTCGTGGCTTCAATAGATGCCCGAGGTCTTCCGTAATAGGATTGTAAAAAGACGGTGTAAGGCGCTTTTTTGGCACGGGATTCTTCAGGTGTGGCTTTAAGGAGGATGTGGTGATATTGTGTTGGCGTAGGATCAATTCGTAATCCTCAGGTATGGGATCATTTCTCCTTGCCGCATTCGCGACACGTCGAAGAGAAACCACGAAATCGGTGATGTCTACCCAGCAGTCAGTACACCAAACCATACACGCGAAGAACTTATCAAGCGCATACATGTGTCAACCGTCTCCGTAAAACTTTCCAAAGCTTCTTTCGTAGCAGACTCGAAACCAATGTGTTCTAACGCCAACGCAATTGATATCTTCAAACCCTGTCTTCCGAAATCATCCGCAGTAGGTTGGCTGACTACCTCATGCTTTAGCTTCGTTGTCGCTGGAACGACTTCAACTGGAGTGACGGGACGAGACTCGGATTCGTTGGTCCGCTGTCGCTTAGGTGAGATTGCTTCTTCATGCTCGCCGTCGCTAGGGCGCTTTCGCGACTCATTTTCTGTAATGTCGGATTGACTCATCGTGTGGGCTCCTCAAGACGGCACAGTATTGAATAGATATAGATGAATACTCGTCGAGATTCTCGTGTATCTTCACTTAGAAGATTAGTGATCGCAGTGGTGTGAGTGGTATCGACGCGTCGCAAAGGCAAATAGCCGCGGATTCGCAAGCACGCAAATAATGGTGTCGAGGCCACCGGTGCGATTCGAAGGTCGCTCGATCGCCCGAGGAAATCGTGAGTCGAGATTAATTAAGTATCATTCCATTTATCAGATTGATAATTACTATTAATAAGATACCGGGAAGTTTAGGCGAAAATGTAGACGTAGAGATGAGGTCGAGGTCGGTCTCGATTTTGGTTGAAGATATTGAAAGGTGAAAGGAACTGATGGTTGACTGAGCAGCTGAGATGTATAATTGAAGTGGGTACTTTATTTAGCGTGGCCTTGGGCATCGGCGAACAAAGACGCAAAACTCCGTGTGGCTTGACCATAGGTACTTAAGTACATACATACATCTAGTGTGACGTCGGATGCAGCTCGCATGGCGGGGTAGCGGGGCTAATGCGATTACCCTCAACTCTAAAAAAGTTAAAGTTTCCTGCATCGTGAACTATCATGCTCTTTAAATGAGATAAGCATAGATTTAGAAATTCTAATTCTTCATAAATATATACCACGTTCCTTATGCGCCAGTGAATCTTCATTCCGACAAAAAACCGCCAATCTTAATATCTCGTCAACACCTCACAATCATTCAAGCCTTAGACAACAAACAATTTCGATGATAAGCTCTACTTTAGCTAGTCGTCTGAAGAAAACACAGACATACCTCTTACCGAATGTAATCATGCATTAGGGAATGTGAAGAGGAAATCCGTCCTCTTGATCCTAGAAAACATTGCTTCAATAATCGCGCTGCGGAGTATTTACAATGCTCTGGAATCGGTTGTTCATTGCCCCCATTCGTTGGGGTTGGTTAATTAACGCCAGCCCAGATGACATCGTGCTCGAACATGGGATGTTCAAATTAATGGATGTCGGATGTTCCCAACCCTTTGGGCCCTTTGGGGTGAATACTCAGTCGCTTAGTATGGATGGATAGTATGAAGAATCATTCTTTACACTTGAGAATGGGAAGGGAAAGCATAAGTATTTCCTACAAAGACTCGAAGCATCCTCATCAATATTCCCAATTTTGTTACTTAGTAAGTCAAGACTATCTTTCATACTCCTCCATTATTATTTCGGATTTCATTACTCATTTTAGTATTTTGATTACGAGAAAAGCATATGTTTTGCTATAAGTGTACTCGTCGGTGACGTTTCCAAGGTTCTAGAGATGATAAATTCGAATTGCCTCTTTTTGTAACGTTAGAACATTGGATATGGGAAGTCCGTGTGGGATGACGAACCGAAGTTATGGCATCGTCATCGTTAATTAAACAGGGGTTTAGCTGTCTCATTCTTGTGGCGCCTTCAAGTGCCCCTGGCTTACACAACTTTTAGTGATACTTTGATTAATCTCTCACTAATTGCAGTTCTACTACCATTCATAAAATAGCCGGTGAGGACTTCAGTATTCATGATAAGGCCAAGTTAATAAACTTCGCTGGCAAGAAATGCATCCGCCGACAAATTCAGGGGATAATGGCGAGTCACAAGGTGAGATCGCCAAATTGAAGATCAACAAACCCCTGAATAGCTTCCCAACCAATATTTTCAATTTGGCCGATTCCCTCAAACATCTTGATCTCTCAGGAACAGGTTTATCGGCGTTACCTGAAGATTTCGGCTGCTTGTGGAAGCTCAAGATCGCATTCTTCTCCAATTGCAACTTTACTGTCTTCCCTAGACAGCTTGCGTCATGTCCCGAACTCGAGATGGTCGCGTTTCGGAGCAATTCGATGGTTGAAGTGCCGGAGGATACCCTGCCGCCGAAACTGCGCTGGTTGATTCTCACCAACAACCGTATACGTTCGGTGCCGAGGAGCATCGGGAGATGCTGGCGCCTCCAGAAATGCATGCTGGCGGGAAACCAACTGCAATGCCTGCCGGACGAGATGGTTGCATGTAGGAAGCTCGCCTTGCTTCGACTCTCTGCCAATCGCATACGAGAGTTGCCAGATTGGCTCTTCAACTTACCCGAGCTAGCCTTTCTCTCATTTGCCGGTAATCTATGCTGTTCATCACCCGCGACATCGAAGGATCCCCGTGACACCATCCCCTTCAGCATTCTTCCCGAGGCTAGTTGGGAAGATCTTGATATTCACAACGTCCTAGGCGAGGGCGCATCAGGGATTATCTCTAAAGGATCATGGAACGGGATCGATCAGGTTCAGGAAGTAGCCATTAAACTATTCAAGGGGGACGTTACGAGCGATGGCACCCCAGCGGACGAGATGGAAGCATGCATCAGAGCAGGATCGCACTCCAATCTCATAAATCCCCTAGCCAAGATAACCGGCCATCCTGACGGCAAGGAAGGACTCGTGATGCAACTCATCCCGCCGCGCTACCACGTCTTAGGGCTGCCGCCATCCCTACAAACTTGTACTAGGGATTGCTTCTCGCGGGAGATCCGGTTGACCACGCGGCAAGGTCTGGAAATCCTCTATGGCATCGCTAGGGCGGCGGGCCACCTGCACAAGCGAGGCGTAGCACATGGCGACCTGTACGCCCACAACATTCTCTACAGCGGCGATGAAGACGAGCAGGAGGAAGAGGGGGGCCACGCGCTCCTCGGAGATTTCGGGGCGGCATCTATTTATACCAACTCTAGCTTAAACTACATCTACGACGATAATGACGATAATGATGATGATAGCAAAAACAAGTTTGAGTGGCTCGAAGTCCTAGCTTTCGCCCACCTTCTCGAGGATGTTTGGGGTATCACCAAGCCACGATTCGACGAAGAGGAATTGCGAGTCGCGATGTTACTCGTAGCCCTGCATCGACAATGTTTGAATCCCACGGGCTCACAACGTCCTAGCTTCAACGAGATCAGCCGGCAGTTGAGCGCGATGAAACAACGGCTGACTAGTACTACTACTCAGTAGCTTGCTTTTGTCACTTGCTAGCGTCGCTAACGAACTGACTACGATGTAAGGTCGTAGTCGCAAATGCTACTCCATAAGGGAAAAAAAGAAAGAAAAGAAAAATGAACGGCGAACATGTTCGGCTGGATCCTTACGGTCCGAGGACGACGACGGGATTTGCAGATCGGGATTTACTTTATTCTTACAAGCTTATGAATCCTGGAAAGAGTCACGGGAATAGAGATCCATGTGTTTCGTTTGGGATCGGATTTTCATTGCTACAATACCAATCTACTTACATACATTATCTACCATGTGTTTTTTTGTTTTATGTGTGTACGGTATGGGGTATTTTAATGCCGGAGCCATTGGCATTATGAGCCAGGGACAGGGGAGGAAAAAGAACTGGGGATAGATTTAATGGATGATGATCCAATGAGGGCTCATAGATGCGAGTGAGAGGGTTACAGAGAAGACACAAAAAAAAATCCTATAATCGTTTATACCTAGATAACAGACTAGAATTGGTTCGCGTCATCATCATCTATCGCACAACATATCTAATATCCCGACGGGTTATTGTATGAAGTATATAATTTTGTCTTGCCATTTTTAAAAAGTTCCTTGCTTGTTATCTCTCCCTATTTTCCCTCAAGTTTGGATATCATATGTACGTATGCGAACAGAACGATTCCGCGGAGTCCGTTTTATCGTTGTGAAATCAGCGGTGACGAATTCAGATTCATACACGCATATAACAATTATGTAGCCGATATGATAACTCAGATTTCTTGCTACGTGTTTTGTCCTGTTTGTCTTGGTAGTAATCGTAATCATAATTATAACCAAAATAACCGTAACATAGTGCTAGTAGCATCGTGGCATACGTGTAGCCTGTTCGGTTCCTTCTCACATGCGCCATCTCAAGTACCGGTTGTACATGAGTTACAAGCATGTGTAAATTGAAACTCATTCGGCCGAGTGTTTGTTGTAGTAACCCAATCTCGTAATGACACTGGTCCGCGTTCTCTCCCTTTGTTAATTTTTCAGCTCCGAAATACTTTTTTTCACCTCCCGCATTCAGGCATGGCCCGATCCTCCCGCCGCGGGAAAAGCAATCTAAGAAAGCTACGGAAGCGCCCGCTCGTACATTTGATCGCGTCTTACAGTGTGACATAGCAACTGGGTTTTCCTAACTACGGAGTAAAAGCATGGTGGCATTCAATCGGAAGTTTCCAGCCCTGGTTTGAACGAAGCAGTTCTGACACGCGGCTCACAGGGTACCCAATAGGTTCATCGTAAATTAGATTTTTCTTTGCCTTTTTCTTTTTATTTCTTTTGTGTTGTTATATGTACGTCCACGTATCCGTATGTAGTGTACCTAATGCATATGCAGATGCGGGAGGCCGCTCGGGGTTGTATTGCCTGCCTCATCATTGCTGTCTGTGCTTTTTTGATTGCCTGCCTACCTAGCTCTTCTTTTTCTTTATTTTCCCCTAAAGCCGTCAAAGAAAAAAATGCAGGTAACATAACATCCTCGTTCGTCGACCTATAACATGGATGCCTGCGAGAATTAAAGATCTGATTGATGTTTGACAAGCTGACAAGCTGACATGTATCTGTAGTTCGTTTCCTTTTTCCCCTGAGTCAAAACCCCGCGCGGACCCTTCGACATAAGCTTCTCCGCTGCGACTCACGAGGGCACAGGGCCACACGGACCCTATCGTGGTGGTTCCCACAGGCTGACAGGATTCCGTTTCTGCCAGATTCGGACATATCATGCATCCTTCGCATGACAGAAATCTTACCCCGATCTGAAAAAGAAAGGGAATAAAAAGAATCCTACCGAGAAGAACTATACATACCTAGGTACCTTGTGGATTATCATTTCTTCCTTGCGAGGGTATCATGAGGGTGTATACTTAACTTATATGGAACTAAACGAGTAAGTGGTCCAGGTGGTCTCATAATATCTAAGATGAACGACCGAGCCATGTGGATAGGCAAGGTAGGTGAAGCAATTCGGCTCGTCGGCGTGGGGTCGAATTTGAAGAATTTGTGCTGCTACCTCACTGCATTGTCCTTTTGCCAAGGCCCCTGGCATGTTAATCTTGTACAATTGTACAGTTGCACGTCTTATAATGTACATATGTAGGTCGTATATCTTGTACCTATCGGAATATGTAAGTGACAACTTACTACGTCAAGGAATTAAACGATGAGGGATGTTCAAACAGGTAGGGCGGCCAATGATAACGAGTTCGTTATAGTCCGACAAGCGAGGAAATTCATAGCGTGTCATCTGCATCAACATCACCTTTTTTCCTCTTCTCTAATTCATTAATTGGAACATGGGTTTTCCTTATAAAGCGGTTAAATACCGTAATGCGTGCTGCTTCCGCGACCATAGCCTTTAGTTTGAGGAAGGTAAGTAAGTCGACTATTTTGGCGACCTGCCGGCCTAAGTATCTCGCCTCGAGATGAAAATATGCAGCCTATCATCTGGTAACAAGTTGTTACCGCAGATTCCTACCCCATGACGAGGTGTGAGTTTATCCTACCTAGGTACCTACCCTCGAGGGATCTTCAGGAGCTACACACCTGCCCGGTTATTACACCTACACACCTATACACACCTCGAGCATCTATCTCCACGGACAATCTACGCAAGGGGGTCGTCAGCCCGAGACCTTGCTCATGTATGTTACTTTCGAGCAGATTACTTCCTTTGGAGCCGATCGACGAAAGATGTTCCTGTTGAATCGAATCTGATAATATTCAAAACAGCACATGATTTAATGCCTCACTCACGATGTTGTTTCTTGGTGATTTGCTTACATGGCCAAGTAGATTGGGGTGACCTAAAAGATCTTGGCTAGAGGAAATCAAACCAATGGTGATTAGAGCGAGTATAGTTCGTATAGACTTGAGTCTCAATTTGTAGATCGCGTTGTAGATCGTAGTGACTATTTTAAGTTTATAGTGACTATACAAGAGACTATACTCGACTATAGTGGCTACAGTGAGTATAGTCAGTATAACGACGTCAGGGTTTCGGGATTGCTATGGATGTTCGAGATGAACACCCAAAGCATTCCCCTACCCGCCAGCCTGCCTAGGTACTTACGCCGTAAATGCAACAACTGCTGGCACAGACGAATAGGTTACACATCTCTGACAATTTAGACGTCTGACACAAATAAGCACCAACCTATATTTCCCCTTGAGGGTTATCTGACCAAGAGCCAAGGGTTCGAATCATGTCAAGCTCGAACCATGTGGTCAATTCCACTTGCGGAGGATATATCGCAGTCATGTCATAGCGGGGAATTAAGTTCCTGTCAAGTCTTCCTGTCAGTGTCAAACTAGGGGACGGACGGGAAGGATGATGAATCAGTTGCAATCCTGTCGCTGCAAGTACCTAAGATTAGGTAGATAGATAGGTACATAACGCCAGCCTTCGATGAAGAGGTCTAGAACAGATTGGCGTAATCACGTTGGCTATCCGGATCTGCCGCGATAGATTTAGGACTGCCGATCCGCATTGACTTTTTTCTATTTTGTCAGGATTCTTTAGATAGATTACCGGACCGAGCGTGCATTATGAATATTTCATGATTTGATTTAGAATAGTGTACGAGAGATGGTGTAAGTAGTGGGTGTCTAGTGTCAACTATTTAGAAGAAAAGAGGTTGGTGTAAATCAAGTCAAGGTATCTTAAGTATTTTTTAATATGGAATACATGTAGCCTCGGCAAAGAAAAGCCGGTTTAATGGAGACCCCTTTTTAAATGTATCCTAGGTACTTTGATATTAATGAGGCGGAAGAAGCACTAATTGTAATTGACAGTTGACGTTATAGGTGACCTTGGTCTGTGCATAGATAGCGTGGACAACATAGACAACGCTATAGCCTACTTAAATGTCTAACAAACCCACTATAACTGCTAACCGAATGTTGAATTTCTATACTAAAGCTGCAAGACTAAACTATCGCATCGTAGGTTCATCGCCGCTAACATGTTCGATTATACAAAGTTCCACTAAAAAGAGCTGATAGACCAGGACAGGGAATATCAAAGGTGTACAGCCGTAGCGTGTTGTAATGTACCTTTGTAAAGATAGTTTACAGGTACAGGGACCCCTAGTCTCACCTTCCATGCCATGTGCATATGCGCATGCTTTGATATGGATGGTAGTTACATCCTAGCTACATATGTACATAGGTACCTCAAGCAATTGTATGGAAATTCTCCAAAATTGTTGTCAATTGAGAGTTCAAGGTTTATTATTCAAAGGTAGGTACGGAAGGCGGGGGGATACAACGGGGTGAATGCCGTCCAATCGCTTTATACTATCGGTTCTTTCTCTTTCCTTTTTGCTCTTTTTTTTTTGTCCTTCTCCGACTCTTTTTTTTTTTTTTTTTTTTTTTCTTTGGTTATTATTATTTTTTAATTCTTTGTCTCACACACCCCACTACACCCCCTTCTCCACTCCACTCCACTCCCACCACTTCTTCCCCATTTCATCCCACTTCGTGTATGTTGATGCATGGTCTGCCTTGTCCTGTCTGTATTCCCTACCATTCTACCCATTCTACTACTACCTCCAAATCGAATAGGAAGAACCAGAGAAGAGAAGACTTTTCTTCTGGTATTATTGCTGCTATTATGCATCAATACGCCCAGTCTTTATTAGATGACCACACATGCATACGAAGCTACTCATCGTCATATCAATTCGGGGCCGTTTTTAGAAATCCTTGTTCTACCTCATGCTCATGCATCCATACTTCCTATTTCGATATTTCCTTTCCCCGTCCGTCCTGCTTCTGTGACCTGTGACCTACTGTTCCTCTTCATTTACTTATACTACTCGCATTTACTTACTATAAGCTTGTACATATTTCCATGTCGTTTGTTGTCAACCCACCTTGACTAACAGACTAACGGACTGACTGACTTACCTTCCTATTTACATCGCTGACTCTTCCCTCTCCCTCTCCCTCTTCTCTGGATGATATATCAATATTATATTATATTCTCACCTCGGTCCACTTCGATCATCTTAAAACATTATTTGTATTCTTTCTCGAACCCATAATTTTCTTGGTATTGGTGGATTTGATCTCCCTCGACCCTCCTACGAGACTTGTCCCAACGCGGCATTGCCAAGCTCGGCCTACAGCCCTAATGATACGGATCCCGGTATAGATAATAGAGATCGCATTTTATTTATGTCACGCCCTGAACCGGCTACCTCCCCGTCGCTCGATTATCGATTTTCGAATTTAATTTCCTCGAGCATGTCGTACTATTACTAGTCGACATTTCGTGGAGAAGGAAAAAAAAAGAAAAGAAAGAAAAATAGTTAAAAAAGGTGTTGACGACTCGCCGTTATTTCGTTTATCCATCTATATATATTTGCATTCTACGCTCTAATTCGGGTGTAACCTAATATATAAACTCTTTCAGACATCCAACTAAACGAATCTCTGGATCATAGTACCGCAACCATGTTTCCCATAGACAGGAGTCTTCTTCCGTCCTTGTCGACTCGCAGGGCGTTGATCGTGGTGGATCCCCAAAACGATTTTCTGGCCGAGGATGGCGCCCTACCTGTCAAGGCACCCGGAGATATGGCAGAACAAATAGCGGATCTGGCAACCGCGTTTCGACAGGCTGGCGGTGATATTATCTGGGTATGCAGTCGATTCGAGAAATCTCGATCTATTTTGGATGAGCAGATCTTGACCTCAGATCGAGGTCCTCCTCGTTCTCCTGATCTCTCGCGAGGCCGTCGTCGGCAAACGCCACCACAGCCAACCCAACTCGTCGAATGTCCGGAGGCTTTCTTAACTCAAGAACGTTTGGATCTACCGAAATGTGTCCGACCAGGAACCTTTGGAATAGAGATGCATCCAACTATCAAGGCGATAGTTAGCCCTAAGGATTACTCGCTCGTTAAGTCGCACTATTCAGCTTTCAAGTCGGAGCAGCTTCTTCGGTTACTACGTATGAGACTCGTGACAGAGCTTTTCATATGCGGATCTATCGCCAATATCAGTGTTATGGCCACCGCTGTCGACGCTGCAAGTCATGGATATACCCTCGCCATAGTGGAAAATTGTTGTGGTTTCCATAATATAATGCGATATCGCAATGCTATTAAGCAGATTTCAAACACGACAGGCTGCGACGTTTTAAACGCGACGGAGGTCTTGGCTTCTTTTAAGCCTATACCAAAGCCCTCGAGAAAGTCAGGCGACAGGCCAGCGACTTCTCCAGCCGGCAGGTGCTCTACCGTACGTCGTGCCGGGGGTGAGGATGATTCTGTTGTGTCCTCGACCTCAGATATCTTGTCGTCGTTTGAGAATCTGTCGCTAAGTGCTGAGCGTACAGCCGATCCTACCGACCGTGAGCCATCTGCGAAAGATCCAACAAAACCGATTCAACCCGTGGTGAAACCGATAGCGGTCGAAGATGACACCCGAAAGTCACGTGTTAAACGTTCTACTTCTTCGACGTCGGACAAAGCCGAATTAGTTAGGCGACACGAAAAGCTGGAGCAAGAGGATGAGTCACAAAGTAATCATCTCGATGATGACAATAGTAATGATGCACAAGCCACAAAGCGGGGCAGCGAAACAATAACTCCACCAACAGCTCAGACCGATGGCGTTGTCTCTCAGGACACATCAAAAACGATCAAATCTACCTCCGACGAGAAACCGAAAGAGAGTGTTTCCAACGAAGAACCATTAAAAAGTGACGAGGAACCCCCGACTAAAAAAGTCGATCCTGACCCCTCACCCGAGGAAAAATCGGACGAATCATCAGGGACTGTGAGTGAGACACCAATCGATAAATATCTTGAACGTACAAAAACGACGTTAGTAGTTTCGCAAACTGAAATTAACATTAATAGCAAAATGGATCCTGAGCATACGACAACACCGAGGAAGAGTAAACCTTTATGTGAAGGTGACACCCAAGTCATCTACGACATTCTACCGCCTCCATTGTCGGAGAATATTTTTGAGAGGGTAAGAGATGAGGTACAATGGCAGAGGATGATGCACCAAGGTGGCGAGGTACCACGATTGGTTGCTGTCCAGGGACAGATGGATGAAGATGGTACCATGCCAGTTTATCGCCATCCTTCAGACGAGTCACTTCCATTACTCCCTTTCTCTCCTACCGTGCTCGAGATCAAGCAGGAGACTGAGAAACACCTGGGCCATCCTTTAAATCATGTCCTCATACAATTCTATCGCGATGGTAACGATTACATTTCGGAACATAGCGACAAAACCTTAGATATAGCTAAGAATAGTTTTATTGCCAATGTTAGTCTAGGAGCGGAACGAACCATGACGCTCCGGACAAAGCGACAGCCGAAAAACACAACCCCGGGAGTTCCCGGATCTTCCTCCGAAGGACCGAAACGCGTAGTTGAGCGGGCTCGATTGTCGCATAACTCGTTGTTTCAGATGGGACTCAAGACCAATATGAAGTGGCTTCATGGTATCAGACAAGATAAGAGAATGGATCGTGAAAAGTCGGAAGAAGAGTTAGCTTATGACGGGGGCCGCATCTCATTGACGTTCAGGCAAATAGGAACTTTCCTGTACCATGATAGCAGTCTGATATGGGGACAAGGGGCTACATCAAAAACTAGGGGGCGGGCGAAGGAAGTGATTAATGGTCAGACTTCAGAAGCGATTGAGATGCTGCGAGGCTTCGGTAGGGAGAATCAATTGACGGAGTTCGATTGGGACGAATACTACGGCACCGGCTTCGACGTATTACACATCTCTGCTTCACCTCGATTATTCTTGTCGGCGGATCCGATAGTTAATATGAGTATTCAATTAATGCTCGCTGAATATGGAGTTAGCTATGCGAGGGGCAGCATATCGCCACTTTTCAATTGGCAAAACGGCAAACCAACAAGGGATCCTGCCGGCATACCTGATGTTTTACCTATCAAGTTCGTCGATAACGATTTAGCCAGGACGTCTGTCCAAGGCGAATTTACAATCATGATTTACATTGACCACGTCTATGGCAAGAGTGAAGAAGGGGATCGGTCACAAGCTGATCTCATCAAGGAGCGATGCCGACAGGGCCTTAATCTCTTAGAGAAGCATAGAGCCGGTCTAGACGCCGAGGCACTTCGGACCGAATTGGACATGTGGAATACATATGCCAGCGAAGGCAATGACTTCATCGCTGGTTCTGCTATGACATTAGTTGACTTTGCATTCTGGCCAGTCCTCTATGATATTGTCAGGGGATCGCCGGAGGAAGATGAATTCAGAACTAAATTTGAGAAACTGAGTGCCTACTACGAACGTATCAAAGCACGAGAGTCTAGCAAAAAGGTTTTAGCCGCCTCTGCGTCTTGCGCACCTCGCACAAATAAAACGCCGTCGATATCGGCAAACAAGGAGCATGCGGAAGAACTTAGTGATATTACCGCTGATGTTGCGGCTTCTGTCTCTACATCTACCTAATCTTCTTACTCTATATTACGAAGATATAGAAGTAAGACTCGCGATATAACGCACACTTAACGACAAAGAGCATATACACGGGAAAGGGGATGTTCATTGTAGCATAGCGTCGGGTGAACAAAAGGATGGCGATAGGCCTATTCGTTTTAGCCAAACGTCGCACACGGGGTGGTAAAAGTTCCCTGTACACATAGATATATACCTAGCGACCTAGATATAAGGTAGCTGTCGTTGCGAAACATTCGCTCTTAGACGAGACATCATGAATAAGAACTCTAGATCGTAAGATCATAAATAATACTTACAGACTTGGATACTTTATTGTTTGTATATCGTGAGAAATAGATGAACCACACGCAGAATAGGAAGAGAAATAACGTGCTCGCGTCCGAGCCTGCAATTTGGTTTCAATTTATTTTGATTTATTCTTAGCCTTGTTGGCATTTCGAAAGCATCGGATTTGCTTATCCTTGCTTCCCTCATCTCTTCAGAAGCATTGAATGCTGACTATTCTCAAGTATCACCATAGATACTAGACTGGGTATGTACCACGGTACAGCTAGACAGTCAGAGAATGCTCTTCATATCCTCGCGGTATCGCGACTTCTTACTGTTTCCAGCCAAACTAGATAACCGTTCCATTGGAATGTCTTCCTGGGTGGGATTTGTATTTTTATGGGGGCAGTAGGGGTGGACTAAGACACTTACTCGTAGTAGCCGGCGGCATAACTAGCAAGCTCAGAGTCATACATACCTCAGGTATGTGTATGCCTTCTTCCTTTCCCAGCGACGGGTAGCCGGTAGTCCTACACCTCACACGAGGACACCACGGCGCCGAATCAGTACCCTACCGCAGCACCCGAACTTCCACTCGCACCTGTCCCTCCACCTCCATCTCCAACATTCTCCTGCAATATAATCGTCGGCCTCCTTGCCACAACATCAAAAACCGTAGCTTCCGTCGTCGCCGCACCAGGATTAGTCTCGACATCACTCATACTCAACGCGCGCAGTATATGTCGATCAATCCTATCCAAATCTGGATCCGCAAAGCGTCCCTTCAAATAATCCGCAACCTGCAACGCCGGCATAGCAGCAGCACGAGCTAACCTATCAATCGCCGATCTAATCCCCGCGTTATTCTCCCTCTGCCACCTGCGGTACGAAGCGATCGTATGCATCTGATCCGGAGGTGTAACGGGATGATTATGATTCGCATCGAGAACTTCGACGAACCATAAATCACCTTCTCGTTTTAGCCGGCGCACTACGGCTTTCCATTGACACCCGCATTTTTTACTTTCCCGTCGACGCTCGCCTGTGCTTTGTGATACGAATTCGGCGCCGCCCCGGTCGCAGGAGAAGTCTTTGCGTATTACGTTGCCGCTGGGGTCGTATCGGCCTGAGGGGAGTTTCTCTTTTACGGTGCGTTTTTGGGATACGCCGTATCCGGAGGTGAAGACGTGCAGTTGCAGGGAGAAGACGGCATCGTCGGAGGTGTTGTAGGGACCTCGGTTTAGGGGGTGTGGTGTGTGGACTATGGGTGCGCGGGTCGGTTGTGAGGGTTGGGGGAGGGTTGCGGTTGTGGCTAGGTAGTCCCGCGCTGCTTGGGATTTTGGAGGGCGGCCTATTCGGCGACGTTTGCGTTGGGGTTCGGTGGTAGGAGTTGTTGCAGATGTGTCGACGGCAACATTGTTGTCGGGAGTGGCAATAGTAGGTGTGTTGTTTGTCGAAGGAGTGGATGTTAGAGGTTCGGTATTGAGGCTCGGATCGGTGTTGGCTTCGATATTTTGTTGTTGTTGTTGTTGTATAACATTGCTATTGTTGGTTTGTAGAGTTGGTTGTACGGCGGGCGATAAAGCTGATGGGTGTTGCTGCTGTGGTTGTTGCTGGTAGACCGGCGCGGGTATCGTAGTCGTAGAAGCTGTGTGGTGTAACTGATGATGAAGATGAGACTGCGATTGCGAATGCGGACGAGGATGGGGATGAGACGACGGATGGAGCTGTTTTGGTGGTGGATTAGATGGTGGAATTACGGCGAACGATAGTTGATTGTATTGTTGGATTGGGGTGAGGGAGCCATATTGTGACGAAGCCATCTTGTATTTTATTTTTTATCGTAAAAGACCGTTTATGTATGGAATATGTAAGAATGATGGAGGATTGAATTGACCGTCGGTCTAACGTTGAAAGGGAAGAAAGTGGGAATTGATAACGATTAGAGTTCTGTGTAACAGTACAAATAGGGTTAGTAGTGTGGGGGTTACAGCGGAAAGCTCCTGCGAGATTACCTACCCGACAAGGGTACTAAGATACATAGCTACGTAATCAAACAGGCTAGTCTCAATACGTAATTAACCATGCTTTTCTTATTTAAACGGTGTTGTATCCGTATATCCATGTTTGACTAACAGTTAATTCCCGTCCACTCTTGAACCTAGACGTTTTAAATTCTTTTCTTGACCATTCTTCACATACGTCCCAACTTTCGACATTGCTACCCATCCAATGGACTTTTTGTCACACTGTGTACCAACCTATCCCTGCATAGGGACCGAGTCACACTGTAAGAATGCGCCTCACAGAAGAATTGATGCTTAAATTTATCCAATTACATTGGCTTAAATCGACAAAATCGGCCTCACGCTGGAGGCCTATTCCATGGTGACTAACGAGCTTATTAAGACGGATATTCTCCTATAAATGTTGGACCAATTTCCCCTACTGTCTACCGTCCACATTCAAGAATTACCACTTGCCTGCAGGAATCAATCGTATTGCTATGTAAGACCTTACCATCATCTGTACGCAGTAATAGTCCCATGACCAATCAACTCGCGTTATTTGGTCCTTCAGTCTTAGTGCTTCGAGACGACGGCCAGGCAATTACTTCAGTCAGCAATATATTCGAGCAACAGTCACCGCAATCTGAGACCCGGAGGAATCCCTGCGCAGTGAACATTATCAATCGACCCAAATTATACTTAGGTGCGTATTATTAACTATATGAACTACAAGAAAACTAAAATGATGAGACTGAAGCCCACCATGAAAAGTTGGCACCCAAGTCTTGAAGTAAAAAAAAAAAAAAAAAGAACACGCAAAATCTAACCATCCACAAAACCATTGACCCACTGATTTTATATGCACCACACGAAAGTGTGTTGGACGTGAGCCGTCCTAATAATGACACTATCCTATGAAATATGAAAAGAAACATGTAGTAGCAGCAGTTCCGCCTCAGACTGAAAAGGATACACGAACTGAAGGTTGAATGGAACGACGAACGGAACGACCAGCGGGGCGACCGGCAGGACGACGCCCGCAGAGTTCAATATGCTTCAAATGAGCATCGTAAGTATGTTTCGCACCGCAATTACAAGCGCAATAACTACCCAGAACCAGCTTCCCACAATTTTTCATGTGGCGTTTATGGTTATCCTTGCGCAGGCTCGGGGCTCCACAGGAACAATAATACCATGGGCCGTTTGCATGTGACTTAGTCGCATTGAGATGTCGCATTAAGTCCTTCTTCTGCTTGAATGGGGCTTTACACTTATGACAGCGCTCGGGGGAGTTGCCAGATGATGGGGAGGACTGTTCGGGGCTGGATAGGTCCATCTGGTTGGGAGTTGCGAACGTAGACTGATCAGGGGTCGCGAACGTGAGTTGGTCGGCATTGAATACGTCCATTTGATCGGGAGTTGTGAACATAAACTGATCAGTGTTGGATGCGCCGACCTGATCAGGGGTCATGGACGTGGGCTGTTCACTGGTCTCGAAAATAGTAGATTGCTCAAGATCAAACGTAGCGGGCTGGCCATAGTCAGGTAGAGTAATTTGATTGTAGCTGGGCGGAGCGGATTCTTCATCTTGCGGGTAATAATTAGACGGGTTGTAACCATCTAGAGCGAGCGGGTTGTCCCCGGAGGAGATAAATTGGCCGTGTTCGGGAAAGGGTTGTTGGTTGTAAGCAGGTAAAGCAAACTCGCTACTAATGGCTTGATCTTGACTAGACCAAGTTGGTTGGATACAAGCAGATGGGCTGGAGTGGTGAATGTAGATAGAATCCGAGGAGTAATTATTATTCCCAAAAAGATTAACCTGCTCTTGATAGATACCAGCCGAATTGTCGGCCCTGCACTGGGTCGACAGCAAAACCTCATTGCTAGCCTGGGGGTGGAAGGCTAACAACTCATCGACGAAGTCGTCTGGGTAATCTAATGGGGAAGGTTGTATATAATACCCTGAGTTGACCTTAATGTTGCTCTGGCTGGGTTCATACTTGGGTTGAGCTGACTCCCTCTTAGAAAGTGGTTCATTGTGCGTCGTCATGTCGGGTTCTTTCGTCGTGTTGGGGCAACCTGCTAGTTGTGATATATGAAGGAAAGGAACATCATGAATATATAACAACGAATATGAAGTGAGGCGACATACCTATCCCGGCCCGAAACTGGTAAATTTTATATTCCTCAGGTCAACACGAACACATATCAAATGCACCAAAAAGCGGACGTCATGTTGTACAGCGAGGAGCATATTGGACGTCTGCTCCAATGAGGGTTTCCCCCCGAGGAGTATTGAATAAAGAATAAAAAACTAATCGTATGTATTTCCTCGAGGTCTACTGGACAGGGAGCGTCCAAACCCCAGGACGAGTAAAACAAGTAGAGGGAGAGATGTCTATGTACGCGTTAGCAGTGCGTTTTCGTGGTGTTTGTCATGGTATATGCTGGATTTGGGGCCTCCGATGGCATTTCGTAAGTAGCATAATATTCATACGATTATACACGGATGACTTATTTGAGTCATAGGGCCGCCAGATCTGTCGAATTGTAGCCCTCTCATCAGAAGCTACTCGCAGCGAGCGTATCGCTGGGAGTTTACTTTTTGATCCCCTGTCGCTCGAAGGAGGAAACAATAAGCCCTCTGCATATTTACATACCTAAGTATGTACATATGTAGGTATGTAATGCTATGCTCCTCTCAGTAGATGTACCGTGATACTTACGTGGGCCATTAGCGAATAATACACTTTTTCCACATGAGTTATCCGAACAAACCACTATGTCGCGTGGGAAGTGACTTATCGGGCGCCCCGTTTCGTCAACAGAAACATCCAGAGGCGCCGCCTTGGTATCTACCTAGGTAGGAGGGTATGTCATATTCTGACATGCATAATGCATAGCAGATACCTAGGTACTTAATGCCTCGTAAAATTGAGGCTCACAAATTTCGTCGGGCCGGAATGATGAGGAAGAAAAATAGAAGAAGAAAAGCTACTTACGTATCGACGGCGTCTATTTGAACCCTCTTTCTTACCATATAACCAGTACGGTCCTGAACGGTCCTAATCGGCCTCCTACCTGAAGAAGTCAAGTTGCATACGTACGACATCCTAGGGCGTAAGCCCTATGTCAATTCCCCTCTTCACTAAAGTGTGTGGCTTGGACATTAAAAGGACATTGGTTAAATGATAACTCACACATCCTTCCACACATACGCTCCAACTCTCGACTTTGCTACCCATCCAGCGCCATCAACAACTTCCTGCCTGGCATTCCTATCACGCAAGGCCTCTTCGACACTAATGCCAGCCGGGAATCCGTTTACCTCTTCACGTTGAACTGCTAACCAACCTTTCCAACCAGCCTTCACTTCCGCCCTGACGTTTATACCCCCTCCGATGACCACCGTGCCCCACCACTCCTGTGCTCGGCTGCCGTGCGATCCGTATAGCATATACTCGCCCGCAGCCTCGACAGCCGCACGTATTTGCTCCTGTCCCCGCGCGGGGCGGTATACATACACGTGGCGGAGATCCGGGGGTTGGGCTGGGTGGGAGGGGTTAGAAGTGGAAGGGGAAGAAACGAGTCGAGTTACATCGAAACGGCTTTCTGCGTCAACGATGACTATAGTGTAGTTATGCGGCTCAGCTATAAGTGTTGATACTAAGTGATATAGTAACGGTAAGTAGCGACCGCTTATGGAGAGAATTGGGGGTGGCGCTGAGTGTGTTGCTTTGTAGTATCGGGTTGCGATGTTAGCAAGAGCTGGGATGGGAATTTCTGGGCGAAGAGTAGAGGAGTTGCCGCCGGTAAGGCTGGTTTTGAGGGATTCGAGAAGCTATAGAATATTAGTATTTCTATAACTATAAAAAATAAAATAAAATTTATGAAGCTGGATGTTGTTATGAGAGAAGTATGAGAACGAGTATAGAAATGAGATGCGGCGATAAGATAAGAAGTGGACTCAATTGAGGTGACGGAGTCAATCTACACTCCTTCATCTCTCATTCATATAAAAATCAAAGTAAAAACTAAAGAGAAGATGTGAATTAATAACATACCTCTTCTAAACTACCCTCCTCAACTTCACCAAGCAATCTTGCACCAACGTGTTTCGCAGCCGCAGCATTCATTTTCGCCCACTTTCCCACCTCCCCTCATCCCATACCCGCAAGTCTCAATACAACAAGAAACAACAATGACGCCACCGTGTCACGTCTTCCCGGTATCACAACTCGAATCCGAAATCCAGGTTAACAACGGGCGAGCGCGCAAGGGTGGTCGCATCGACTTATCCGCCTGCGAGTTATTCTCGATGGTCCAATATGAATGCCAGATTGATCGTCCGGATGTCGCCGATAGTCCCGTAAGGTGTTGGCCCGTGCAGCGGTGGTTTCGCCGGTGAGTCTTCTTTTATTCTCTATTCCCTCTTCTCTTAAAAGATTTAGCAGCGAGATTTCAAAGGGAAATATGGCTGATTTCATTTGATGTTGGATTAGGTGTAAAGATAAAAAGGGAAGTTTTATGGTCGAGACTACGTTGTGGGAGAAAAGTAATGAAGCGAAGAAGGATGGCGGGGGTGATACGTAACTGTAATAAGTGACAGCAAGTAAAAAACGTATATTCTCATAAATGAAGGTTTATTAATGCAGACACAATGGGATATGTATAAATCAATTCTACTTTATAGTAATTATGAATGTCTTATAACTCGGTCTCAACCTTTCCGCATATAAACTATCAATTAGTATCAGGGTCATCCTTCAACTTAAGCATCTATTTATTGTACAAATCACTATAGGATTGGAGGATTGAATATAATCGACCCCCCTTGGCATAGAATAGTGTCAAGTCACTGAAGCATTTACACCAGTCGGTACGTAGTAGTCCATAACTCCTATTGCCAACCTATCTCAAGAGAATCCGTAGACTCCCATTCACCAGGATACAGCATAATCGATCAATGTTCGTACCACACGGGAGTATTCCCTTCTAGGGAGCCACATAACTCACCATCCCTTCCAGAGCGTCGCTATAGCGACATACCGTATCTACGAACTCATGCCATAATCAAAAGATGTATCACCCTCAATGCCAATATATGAATCCAACGTCAGTAATAATCACAATAGACAAAATAAACGTTGATGTTCGAGGGAGTCTGAATTCGGTAGGTGGATACTCGTTCGTATAATACAATCGGCCGTCCAAAAGCATCCGAAGCACAACCGTCTTCTATTCCAACCTCGAACCACACGCTAGAAAAGGTATGTGCATTGTCTCTAGTCTTTCTTTCTTCCTACTTCGCAAGCATGATTTTGCTATCCTCGCTCTAATCCTTCGTCGTTGATATCATTTCATACGGCTCGTGCGGCGGCTCGTTCCTGCTCGAGTTGCTTGTAGAAGTTGTCTCGTGCGTGGGTGCGCGGCATGTGGTATCCGTGCCTTGAAGATGTTAGTATACCGTATGTCCCTCTTATCGTCTAATTTTTCCTTCTCTTCCAACAAGTATAAATCAAGAATGTTCGTACCAGTAGAGACTGCCGAATGTGACACCAAGACCTATAATCCAAGTTAGCCCCAATCCTCCAAATATCGCTCGAGTTCGATCGTATAAGGCATCGAAGTACGAAATCGAGGAATTCGAGTAAACGGGCGACATACCGAGCGCAATGCTGAGATCAGTAACGAGGCCCCTTCGGAGCATCTACAATCATACAAAATTAGCGTAAATTCGACCGGAGGGGTATTCATTGCAATTGAGCGCAGAAATGACATACTCCAGTAATAGGTTTGATTGCCATTGCGAAGTATAATTCCGAAGAATTCGATTGAGAGGAGATTGGTAGGTAGCGGGAGAGAGTTAATGGTGGAAGAGTTAAATATGGAAATGGAATTGAAATGGAATTGAAATGGGCTGATGATGTTTCCCCATTCAATTCGCGCGAACCTTGGAAACCTTAATTGCTGCAGCTTCGGATAGAGTCACGTGAATTAAATCAATCGGTGCTTTCCACCACTGAACTTAAAGGTTTATGTAATCTGTACCGAAGTACCCTTTTTCCCGCCGGCTTATCTTCGGCAATTCGCATCTTCTCAACGTCCGACTTTTTTCCTTTTTCCTGCTGCAGAAGCTTCATCACCACTTCAATTTGTATAGATAGCTTCGATCTCAAGCTGCTATACAAACCCAATTCATAACAGTCATGAGTTTACACCTTCCGGTAAGGCGGGTAGCTGCTACTGGTATTCCCCCCTATTCCAATTGACCTTTAATATATTCATTAACTGACCATAAATCATATCAGCCCATGCAACCGCCAACAAACCCTCTCTCCACCTCCAATACCTCCAACCGCGAACCCAACGACGAAATGCCGGTAGCTGGTTCAACTGGGGCCGCACACCCTCCGAAAAGGATCCCCTAACCCAAGAACTAACCCGTCGGGAGCGAGAAACAATGGTAGCAAAGCGAAACATGGACCGCACCCAAGGCGGTTCCATATTCGAAGACGAAATCGAAGCACAGGAGCGAAAGCAAAAAGAAGAAAGTACCAAAGGACCCGGCATTAGTAGACAACAAGCCATATCCAAGATGAAGGAACACGTCGAGCTAGCGCAGAATCCGGATCCAAGATGGCGGAACAGGTACCTGCGGAAGAAGGTTATGCAAATGGTACGCGATGAATCCGAGGGCAAGCCTTTGTCGAAGGAACAGCGTATACGACTTACCGAGAAGCAACATACGAGCAAGAGCGCCATGCTGCCTACTAGCACTAAAAAACTAGTCCATTTAACGCATCAGATCGTGGGTAAATCCGTCGACGACGCTATCACGCAGATGCGTTTCAGCAAGAAGAAGATGGCGCGCGAGGTTCTTTGGCAATTGCAATTAGCGCGGGATACTGCGATCGCGGCACATGGTATGGGACTTGGATCCGTGAACAAGGATGGCGATGCGGAGAAGAAGGAGTCGAAGAAGCAAGTACGCAAGATCAAGACTAAAGACGGCAAATCGATTGAAGTGAGCGACCCTACGTCGCTGTACGTCGATGAGTCGTGGGTTGGTAGGGGTCCGCATATGGGTATGAGGATACAATACCACGCGCGAAGCCGTATGTCGCGGATGATGCGACCGAGTGCTTGTAAGTGACACCTACATTCCTATATATGCGCCACATTGGATTTCCTATTTGGTCAAAACAGGATTGCTAACGTCTACCTTTTTACCTTAGACCTATCGGTGGTCCTAAAAGAAGAGAAGACTCGGGTACGCCAACACGACGAGAGGATCGAGAAGGAGGCTAAGAAGGCCCCTTGGGTACATTTACCAAACAGACCTATAACGGCGCAAAGACCGTATTACACATGGTAATGTGTGGACATCCCACCCTGAATATAGAAAGAAGAGAGCTCGCAAAATAGCTAGGAAGTGAGCGTGATGTACACCCTACAAGAGATGATGTATCGATTCGATACGTGTACCATATAACAAGTGAAGAAAAAATCAACTCGACCGAGACATCATGAATAGTCTCGATGTGATATAAACAATATTTACGACGTCACGAAAGATCACGGGTTATCTACGATCAAAGTAGTGAGTTTCGGAATCATGATTTAGATTATTATCCATGAACTACCTAGAGTATGAAGATAGCTAATACCTAGGCAGTGTGAATCGATACGCAAAGATTCGCAATACGAGACACAAATCTTAAGAAGTAGCAAGTTGTATCGTGTTGGTAAATAGCAAAGTTCATCTCCTCATTTCGTTCCTAACTACGTAATTTGGTTTTCTGTTTATTTTCGTCCCCCACCTGCAAATACCAGCTCTCATGCAGAAATCAAAACATCGATTAAAAAAGGGGTACCTCTTTCGTATCATAGACCTCAAAATTCCGATTACAAGGTCTATACGAATGAAACTGATAAGGCAAGTGTTCCACGATAAATCCTTAAAGGGAATTAATAACTCGAATTTCAGCCATTTGATAGAAAACGAATTCGCATCGTGAGCAAAACTTCTTAACCGAAAATAGCGCGAGGTGGGGTTGAATTAAGAGGCGATACGCATCGAGGTCCGATTAGATCATAGTTCGAGGTTGTGTATGAATCGACATCTCTTCATACGGGCGGGCGTGCGCATCGAGTTCGGAGGAGTAGGATGCAAGCGAATATCGCGGTGACGTAGGCGTGACAGCACGTTTGTTAGCCGTGATGGTCGTGACAGCGGTAGGTGTAGGCGGCGAAGGCGAGAAATGTCTCGACAGGCTTGCTTCGGCTTGGCGCATATCACTAGCATATTGTCGTCCAGAACCAGGCAGAGGCTGTGAAATCTGCATCGTACCGGCACGTGCAGCAGCAGCGTTCTTCGCGTCTCTTTTTCGGCGGCGCATACACAGACAGGCAGCGAGGGCAAGTAGGACTACCGCAACACCAGCACCAGCACCAATTCCGGCTCTCACTGCGACAGACATTCCATTCTCGGGAGTAGACGAGTCATCATCTGACTTCTCCGCAGATGCTGTAGCGGCGCTAGCGGCATCCGAACTCTGGCTAGAAGTGGCTTTTGATGTAGGTGACTAAAAACAAATTAGCTTTTTATTGTAAAGGAGAGCTAGCACAATTAACTTACGGCTTCGGCCGAAGAAGCAGACGAAGATTCGGGGACCGCGGCGGCCGTAGCTGAACTAGAAGCATTAGGATCCGCGGTGGCAGCGCTAAAGCCTTGCTCAGACGAAGTCGCTTCAGAAAATACGGCATCAGAGGAAGGGGGCTCGGGAGAGGCGGTGGAACTCGGGCTAGAAACGGGGGCAGCAGTAGGTTCTGCAGCCGTAGTCGAAGGTGCCGAAGGAGCTGAATCGATTGAAGCCGCTGCCTGTTGAGTAGGTTGTGTAGCCGGAGCGGGTTGAGTCTCGGCAGGTACAGTAGCAGCCGCCGTCGCAGATGGGAGGCCAGCCGACGAGGATGCAACTGTTATTAGTCAGCCAGGAGCTCTCGAGGTATGGTTCTTTGAATCTGGGAATTCTTGCGGCTACTTACTCTTACACTGATCTGTGCCATAACTTTGCGCAATAGGAAGTTGAGCTGCGACGTCCGCACTAGCGCAGGCTTGGTTGACACAATCGCGAATACCATCGGTGAAATCCGCACCCTTTCCACAGACACAGAGGCGATCATTCATAGCACATCCCATAGAGAAGGCATTCGCAAAGACACCATTGACGCAACCAGACTTAAAAAAAAGTTAGCGATAATATTCATGAGACAAGAGAGAAAATAATTCAGCTGGCGTATCGACAAATTCATTGGAATAATTGTCATCCATAAAAAGATATGACACTTACTGCACAAGGTTGGATACCAGCGTCTTGAGCAATACCTTGGCCCAAAAGGGCAGCAAGGAAAGCGATGGTAGTAAATATCTTCATTGCGAAATTCGGAATATCGACAATGAATTAGAGGGGTGATATTGAAGAGGGTCGTAAAGTATGTAACACCGAATCGACGGCGGAGTTATGTATCGGCGGAAAAAAAAAGATGAGAACAGAAACTGAATTATCAGAGGGTATCAAATTGAAAATGACCAAACTTGCTGGTCAAACTTGAAAAACTAACGGACGACGAAAAGAACGAAATGTTGCCTAGGACAGGAAAAGAAGTGTTACAGTCCCACGATGCAGCCCATGGCCGTTCTTTCAATCGGTAAATGGGTTCGTGTTAGTTAGTGAGTTGAAAAAAATAACGAGCTGAAGGTGAATCGCCGCGTGCGAATGAGGTCCCGGTATGAGGTACCAGGTTCGGAATTTACTTAGGTCGACGAGTTGTGTAAGGTGGTTCAAACGTCGCGCGGAAGTCCGTGTAAATTTTGTTAACAGTCGAGGTTACCTAACGCAAAATGTTTGTGGACCTTGGGAAATCAAAGATATTCTTTTGTTGTCGTGTTCGCGCAGTGCGTGTATGACTTGATATTGAGGTCGAGGTGAGGGATCGTGTATTGATTCAAGGTTCCTCTTTGGCAGCACGCAGCCGTTGAAAGAAGGGTTACCAGAACTTAAGTGAACTAAGAGAGTGAACAAGGTGAATCGAACCCAGATCCCTACAGGGAGTGGAGAGAATGAAGGAAGGATTTTTTATTTGCAAAATGAATGAATGAATGTAAGTCCGGTCGTTGACCGAGGGAAGAAGGTTGAAGATTAGAAGTAGAAAAGAGAGTGTGAGTGAAAGAATTAGGGTGGACAAATCAACGTCTCCGACGAGTGGGAAAGAATTACCTATCAAGTCAGGTGTGTAACTCGACGACGATCAGAAAGAGCGAAGTGGAAGGGACTGAAGGAAAGAATGCAGGGTTCTGTGCTACAATACTACAGTACTACATGGCGGAAGGTACGAAGTTGAACGGTGTTTCGATGTATCGGGAAGGTTGCTTAGTACCACAACTAATTATGATTGGTCAATGCCCCCCGTTCCAGCAATCAGGGGTGGCCCTACTAGGCTGTGCCTTTCACTTCAAACAGTACATGTTTGTTATGTACCAGCGTAATTAATTATTCTATCGTTCCTACCTGAAATTCTACCATTTCTACGTTGTCATCCATAAGGTAGGAACTACAAATACAAGTATATGGTGGTTGCTGAATGGGTAAATAGCGGTGGAAAATCAAAGTATACAACCCTACTTCTTGCCCTACACCCTACATCCAACACCTACAATTATTCCTATTCCTACTGAAATGCTATCGTACAATGCAACTTGTTACGGGTTAGGGCAGGTACCGACATATATTAGTATATTCCTTGCCTACCAGATTGGGTCAAAAGTATTTGATAATTGGCCGAATCATCTCAATGAAGGAGTAAATGCTAATTAATGTTGCTTGTCATATGGTGCAAAGTTGCAGCCTTGGTTTAATCTATCTGAATTTATCAGACGAACCGTGCTTCCTTCTTTTTCATATACACCGCGCAAAGCCCAGCTTTTAGGTACTAACCTGTAGCATTCGGCTATTATTCACGTCGATCTTGTAAGGTACGCTATTGAAAAGATCCGAGGTTGCCATGATCTAATTCATGAAGTCGACGTTGTGCTCAATTGATGGATGTATATAGGTAAGTACCTTGCAGCAGGTTTGCTGTGGTAGAGTACATCCATGATAGTGAGAATATGAGCAAGAATACTTTCAAGGTTGCGATCAAATTGTCTGGTTGCACAAACAAATCCCTAGGAAGGGGCTCATTCGTTAGAAAAAGAAGAGAGTTTCCATGGGACATGCGATGCTGCATCATTTAGAAGGTCAAAAATGGAAAAGCTAACGTTACAGGTCTCGTTTAAGGTAAGACTTAAGGGACCGACAGAAGCTAAACCCCGGACCATGTCGTCAATGCAATCGTCATTTTCTACAGGGGATACGTGGAGTATATTGGTACGTGCTGAGCCCCTCCAGTTTCACCTTCGAGTCTCCAATTGCCCCTCTAAATTGGATATGTTGCAATGTACTCGATACAATATTCGGTACGTACCGATTATGCTTACCCGTAGATTGGACGGGAAAGAAGGGGATCGGTGGGATCTTCGCAGGGGCAAGAAACGTTGCCCGCGCTAGAATTTAGAATTTAGACGCTGTATTTTCTTTCCCGTTCCCCTCTAGTCTCCTCTAGTCCCCATCTATTTCTCCTTGTCTCCTCTAAAAAAGAAGTTCACGTAACCACATCGCCTACCACATTGTCGCAAGTTGTCGAATATCCCATAACCCTTTCTAATGTGGATACCATCGGCTGTTCATCAATCATGCCTTACCCATGCCATTGTTAATCATTCTTCCAAATACAGTTGTTTCCAAGCAACGGGAATGATTCGGCATAAATTATCATTGACCTAGATCCACAACCATGTATTCAATTAAGATGTGCCTGTGTCGCGAGGGCATTCGGATACCCTTGTGGGCGCTTCTGTTGGCGTCGTCACTGGGTTGACAACGTGACAGATCCCCGTTTGGCTCTTTAGCTCCGAAGATTCGTCATCAGCCGCCGTAATCCATTGGATGCGCGGTGTTGCGATCACTCGTTCATGCGAGGTTAATCCTCTGTAGTTGGTTCAGGTTTAACCAATCCCATGCTAAAGATCCCTTCTTGGCAAAGAAATCATCTCAAAATACCTGAGACCTTCTCTTCTCACAGCGGTTCATTAACCCTAGGTACTAATATCACTCAGCGTCTTGCAAAACTATTATGTTTGATTGGTAGCCCCACGGATGGTACAGTGTATTACCTATTTGTCGTAATAGTCACGATTCCTCTTCGGATTGGTTAGATTGGACTATTACACAACTCGCGAGAGACTTGAATCCAATTCTATACCAGTACGAGGCAGTTCTTTAAATTGAAGGGGCCAACCTATTAGGTACATCGTCAGTCTATCCTATCCCAGATTATCATTGTTTCCACTCGTCGGGAAATTACACAATGCGCTCGGAATAGCACCGATACGAAGCCCTGGTCAAATTAATTCTAGAAAGGTATATCCCCGGTCTCTCATAGTACTTGGTGGATCTACTCAATTACCATTTCAGGTATATTTCCTTGCTGCTTGTTTCGAATCTACAACAGACCCTAGGGACCCTAGGAGCGGCAAGAAACCTATCTTTAAAGATATGTCATAATTGTTTCTGACCGTCTTTTCGGTCGCGATGAGCCTTTGGGAATTTCCCGAAGCGACGATATCGTCTGTGCGGTCGAATGTATTCCTTTAGGGATCCTTGACTTCGGTAACCCGCAATCCGCATGTTCCGTCTGCATCTCGTTGATACATAGATCTCCCCATAGTCGGTTCAAGCCGTTCCGCAGAGTGGGGGTATACACTCGCTTCATACAACATTCAATCTCTTCTACATAATGAGAGCTTTTCATCGCGATTCTCTCACCTGAATGTGAAATTACTTACATTCATGTTACCATCAACGGCAACAAATAAGATTACAGATGGAATAGCCAAAAAAAAATTTGACGAATCTTTCACGAGTCATACCACTCGTATTCGTACGAGGTCATCGGGTAAAATTTAGGCCAGTGCGATTCCTTAGCTTGGTGTCACCGAGGGATTTTCGTTCATGTCTCTAGCAAACTTGAGCTCATCGACTGATTTGAAATCAGCTAGCGGAGGTCTCGAGCACCATAAAGCGCGTTTAAGAGCGAATAAAAAGAAAGATGGACCATCAAAGCGCAAACATCAACAAAAATTCAGCATCTCCGTTATTAGCAATATCCGGCAAATTCTATCTCCTACTTCCTATTCCTTTTCCCTATCTACTTGGGTGCCTAGGTAGGTATCTAGGGGGAGATGAAAGATAAAGTACGGAGGTAAGGGGTGGGATTGCTCTACTTCCAAAATGAATATGGCCCCACGAAGCTATCGTCTACTTCGAAAGCCTCAGTTCTACTTCTGTCACCGACAACGTGCGGGGCTGCTCTGGGTTAATTGTAGATCCGAACTCCATTTAGGAGGTGTAATAAGTCCGCAACCTTCAGGCCCGAAACACTTGGACACACGTGAAGCTGCTGCTCACATGTTCAACATTTCCATGAGCATAATAAGATGGCCCTATAAGGACCAACCAGACGAGTTTAGGAAGGTGTTAGCTGCCAGTCTTCTAGCATTCGAGACTCAACGTCGGGTGTGGCTAGCAGTTTGAGGGAAGCGGTCGAGACTTTCTACGTCTGGACAAATATCCTTGGTTGTAACCGTCGAATTATCTAACGGCGACGTTCTCTCTGATATTACTATGTTGGCGATTCGACCAATTGGCTGGGGGGTCAAGACATCGATATACGTCCCCAAGGCTGGCCGGTGGCATAACCTAATGTTGTCATGCGTCTTATGTCTGGTCATCTTACTAATCCCCGAGGAAGTTGCTCGGAGACAGTATCTACACTAGGTAGGTCTCATTCGTCGAGTTCCAGGGGCTGGGCTAGGCAAAGGTAGCCTCGCGTGGCTTAGCTGCTTTACAATCATGACCAACCGCAGAACTAGATAACGTGCTTCTAATACAGCATATTGGTGTTGCGTGTTGCCTTGCTTCATTTCCCCTTATTTTTCTCCGAAGGCTATGGGTGACTCAATGCCGTCGTCTATGTAGTGTTCAGCTGCGAAGCTCAAGTCGGGCTAAACGTCACTTAAATTCATATAAAACAAGGGACGTGAAAGTCATCAATAAAGTTTCGTGAGTGAGGCTAGAAATAATGCGTGAATTGAAGCTAGACTTGTCTGGATTATCGACCACCGACAGCCGTTTCCAGCTACATTCATCACGCCCGGTTGTCATCTAGGGGCACTCCTCCATTGCTATTCTTGATGCTAGGTACTCATGAAAGACTACAGTGGCTGTTGTGGCTGCCCACGCGAGGATCGTCGTACATACTAACATCAAATCAACCGAGCCCTTCTCTGTAGTCTTCCAAGGTTGTTTGGGTTGGATGTATCGCCCCTGGGTTTACCTCTGTAATACCTCTCATATGGTTCGCTGTTGGCGGCAGCCCCTGGAGTACATCACATCGGCAGGCTAACACTTGGTTTGTGGCTATCGGTAGTAATTAGGGGTGTTCGTATATTTTTCATCTGCTTGAACGAGCGAGGATAGCTTCACACTCCCATAAACCTAAGTCTTAACTTCAGACGTTCATGTCCCTCCTCGCCACCAGTAATGGTGCTAGCCTAAATCCACTTATATGCGAAACGCGCTGAATAATTCCCAGTACAAGAACTTCCGAGTCCACACTATGTAAAGGAGAAGGCACAAACAGAAGGTCAGAGGGAGAGAGGGGCTATACCGTCAGCACTGGGGGCTGAGGTTCTCTGTCGATAGTCTGACCCCAGGGAAATGCTGCGTCCCCTTTACCACGTATCAGGAGATATAAGACTGGCGCGCAAGAACAAGACTATTTCCTTGTGTATACCTGCATTTCTATGGCAGATAATTAAGAGCTCTTTGCATAATCGCTAAGTTGTTACCCCTTCCCCTGTCTGTAATCGGCCCTGTAAAACTCATTCTCGGTAGCAGAACACCATAGGGTCATCATATCTAGGATTTCATTCAATATGTTTCAATATTGACGTTCGCGGCAACGACGAGCCTCACCAGCACATTAGAGATAGACACAGTCTTGATTCGTTTGCTATCTCAGCTCTAATCAGGATACGAGTGGTCTACATGGTCTCAATGGTGTCTATTGCCGGTTCGCATCCCGTAAGGACGGAAGGTCTAACTCTATGTGCCTATAGCGACAACACTTAAAATTCAAATATCAAGCTTGTAGCTGTAATGGCTATTTGTTGATGCATCTGATTGCTACCATCTACGTGAAAGGTCGACGGGGCATCGGGGCAACAGTACCTCCTTACTGGAGGATATTGAGTCCATTCCTAGTAAGGTCGGCGTTCGTTTTATTGGATATAAAGTTTTTCCTCAGGTTGTATCTTACCTGAAGCTCTAGGCATCAGTCACATGCATTTGTTGGGAACCTGAGTGAGGCTCCGACGTGGCTAGGTCCCATTCGCTGCTATGGGCGTGAGGAAAGCCTGAACTAAATTTTCTGCCGACTTAGCTAATGAAACGAATGCCCAAGTTAACCAGGTAGATTATCTCGATTGCAGGTGTGGTTGGCTAGGGATTTGAAAGAGATCTGGATGAAGGCCGCGCCGCATAAGTGCTTCCTGATCTAAACGCCCGTAGATTGAGATTAGGGCGAGAAAAATTAGGCAGCACATGACTTCATTCCTATTAGCTTAGCTTTCATCTATATGGCTAGATTAGGACTGGAATAGAGCCGACTAGTCTAGGTCTAGATTCGAATATCTTGCCTCTCTATGATATCGATTTTGATATATGACTAGTGCGAAGGAGGGGAAGAGCCTACCTTCAAAAATCAGGAGACTTCGCCCATTTAGGTGTCGATCGTGTCTATCATCAATTAATTCCAAACTCCACGGAGCCTCAGGCGTACGATCTTGTCCCTCCCTTTGGCTTTTGTTGGTAGACACACCTAGATTGGTCAATGTAAACCCGTCTGTTCGAAATACTTGGTTATGGATATTGACTGGACCAAAAAGAGGTTGGGGTCTTATCTAAACGGATGCCGTGCTAGAGGAGCGGTGTGATTGTGGTGGAAGGAGAGTCTCTCAGCGGGGTGTCGTTCATCAGGGTAGGATCGCTGCAACGGCAACCTGTGCCTGTCGGGAAGGCTGCTCTTGCGTCACTATGTCGTAGCGATGCATGTCGGGGGAGTTTCGGGGTAGAATGAGCCCGGGGTTGGGAAGCTCCCCGAAGGAAACCGCTCATAAACTTGAGGCCCGACGAAGGAACAGGAGAAACAAGGAGATACACAAGACGGGCCCCCACACCCTCCGTTTCCCTTGTGATATGCACCGGCTCCTGGAACCCGGCGGCCAGACGTGCCAGAGTGACAGTATTTAGCCTGCTAATCTACGGTGATTGGTTGTGTGGATAACGTGGGGATTGTTCTATCCGCTATCTTGGGCTCTTCGCTTAGTCAAAAATGTTCTAGATATCGGTATTATGAGACTCAGGGGGGTATATGTCGTCCACGGAGTTTTTAAAGGGTTGTTATCCCAACCTTTAATATCTCTATATGTGCCTTGACGTAATTGCGAGAATACTCGGAAAGGAAAAACTGCTTCATATATCCGAACGTGCCTGTATCCTAGGACTCACAAGTCCTTGGCTAGCAGTATTTGCTAATTGAAACTCCTGTTCTGTTAATGTAAACTTGTTATTCTTCCCCAGAAAAATTCCGGGGTAGCTGATTTCTCGCTAGAAATGCCGCTCGCGGATGGCTGGTAAGGTATCTCTCTGAAGTGCTACGCTGGCTCGAAAACTGAGTACCGGCATATAGGATTGCCTGGAAGAAATTTGATACCAGCTTGCTGTCAGACCTGAAAAAATCTGGGAGTAGTCATATCTGAACAAATAGACTATTGATATGCTGCGTTACAGCTTGGCATGGAACCGCACCTTTGGATGATACCTAGCTTGAAGAGACCGCATAGAAATTTGATTCCATCGACAGTGTTCTCGCTGAGACAGTTGGTGTACTGCAATGCTCTCACGTGAGGGTACCCAGCGCACGGGGACGGCGACTCCGAACGTACGTATTTTCTGCTGACACAAGTCTTGGCTCCGTACCATTTTGGTCACCGTGGTCGACGACGAATTACGATTAGCATTGAGAATATTTGGTCTATGCCGAATGAGCCGTATTGTCGGAGTAGGCGATTAAGTCTTGATATCGCCTTTAACAACATGTCGTTTATATGCGGCGAATCATTCCTGGAGGTATGTGCGTCTGGACTAACGGCAGAGGATATATCAGCTTACGTGAGAAAAAAACAAATTGGTTCATGGCATATCTCTTCCTTTCTTGACCGTTATGCCTATTATTTACAAGGCCACATCATATCGTTCGACTCTTTCGTAAGCCTGATGACATTTCTAGTTCATGATCCTGTCATAAGTGGGGGGTTAGGTCAGTGGGAATTGGCTATACTTGTTATTAGTCGCATTCGTCTATGTGAGGCTATTTTCAACATCACCATATGCACTGCAATACCTGGGTAGGGGGTTAGATCCACTTTTTCGACATATAGCCTCACTTTAGTTGGTTCGAAGCTGTATGAAGGAAGGAATTTGATCTTAATACTAATCATATAGCTTGGTTTTTTGTTCCCAACCTCTCGTAATTTCATTGGAGGTGATGAAGCTGGCATCATGATGCGAGGCCAACCTATTTCGAAAGAAGAATGAGGGATTACTAACTCGATATCTATTCGTAGACACGAATAAGTAATGGAATGAAATATTTGAGATACTTGATATACTTTGGAATACCGTACCTGAGAAACCGATATGATCGTCAAAACAAACGATGGAACTGTACTATACATACTTATACCGTTCCTATAATGATTTAGTGTGAAAATGTCTCAATCCTTTGGCTTGTGATCTGTGATCTGTGATCTAACTTAGCCTTTTTTAAAAAGAGATATACATTTCATATACCTTTTCTTATCACCGAATTAAAAATACTACTCTTCTATCGGGTTCTAAAATATTGACCTGGTTGAGCCAAGGAATTTTCGATTGCCATGCCAATTAAAGATGGAAAGAAAAGACGAAGAGAAAAAAGGACAGCAATTAAAAAAAATAGAGACCTGGTCAAATGTTACGTGACTGTTAAGTTTAATACCAGGTACATGCCTGTCTACGTACACCTGCACGTGGTATGTAATGGAAATAAACGGGGGAAAGATCCGGACTTGGGAGTTTGTAATTGGGTACATCGGTACTTAGATATGTACTTAGGTACTTGGGTACATTATAAGGCAAATTGGGTGAATTAGAGTAGGAAAATCATCGTAAGACTTCGTAACCACCGCGAATTGTCTACAGGTTAGCCAAGAAGAAAGCCACAAGGGGACCGGCAAGGGGGCCACAGGACGGGGCCGCTGTAAGACAAATGACGACATTGGGGGTGTCGCATTGCCCGCATCGTCACGATGATTCGGTTGGCAGCTGCAGCTTTCATCTATTTGGGGTATTTGGGATGGCCTAGAACCCTAAATAGAACCTCGGGTACAGCCAGGCCCTTTCCTTGGCCCTGTCTGTCGTGTCACTTCATTTAGCTGTACGCGGTATAGTACTCGAACTAGTAGAATCTAGCTATAAGTACAAGTCTATACTTTGGTGTGTCTGTTTGTAAGTAACTTTCACACTGCATCAACTTAAAAAGAGTACACACAAATGCGATGTACATCACCTCCACTAAGCCAAGGTGGTAGCTTCATACGCAATGCCGAAATCGCCGAGGGAAAGTACCTACTGGACACCTTCACTTTTCCAAGACTTCTATAATCTGATAAACATAAAGACAAGTACCTATGTACTGTTTGAAAACAAAGAATAGGATCGATTCAGTCGCGGGGAGATCTACACGGAACATGGCAACATGGGATCATGGATGTAAATCACGCGATAATCAACTCAAAGGGGTCTTTATACTGTTGAAATTTTCAGGAACAGCATGGTTAGGTTGGTCTTGAATGGAATTATAGTTCAGGTAGTCCCTAAAGTTAATCAAACGATCTCCCACTAAGACAGATTAAGATACTTGCACCTGCCTTGTACCTACATGTACCTACCCAAAGAAGAGACATGGGAAAGTGCAAGGTGGAGTTTTACGGACTTGAACAATCATAAACTTCACCTTAACTTTTTTTTTTCTTCTCAACCATTTCGCAACATCCCGCCATATCTTTCCTTTCGTCTTTTTTTTTCAATATGACCCTCTAATGAGATTATGAGGATAAATGATCAACAAAAAGAAGAAACGCAAATACATTACAGGAGAGAGAGGAAAAAGGGAAAAAGAAGAGAAGCTGTTGTCCATCGGCGATGTTTCAATGAATAAAAAAAAAGTCATCAAATTTAATTAACCCGCCGTTCTCTTTATCCCCAATACCGAGAAAGAGTCGCCGATCACAGATTCGAGACCCAGCCGTGGCATCCATCTGCCTAACTAAAAATTCTCCGTCGCGTGTTGATCATTTTTTTACTGTCGTTTGTTTTTCTTAACCCTTTTGCAATTACCTGGGACATTCATTTTTGCCTACAGATTCCCGTTTGGTTAGGCAAATTGAACAACAAGTACATACACAATTACCTACCCGTCTAGGCACGAACGCACGAAACGCACGCACGCGCATCTCCCCATACTCAGTACATACAGTACATCCCTTCCCATCTCAAATAACCCATACAATCCAATCCATACAAACGGCCTGGCCACATACGCACCGCATATTACAACTCACACACACGTAACTCCAGCACGATACGTTACGTATTAGTCCTAAACCCATCTTGGCCGATCGTGTTTGCATCCGACCAATCGTAATCCTCGAGTTTCTAGTCCACATTTTTTTTTTAACTGAACCGGGCGCATATCGAACAAGTGGACAGCTTTGTTGTTTGCGGAGAGTGGAAGAAAGAAGAGACGGTGCTAGAGAGGAGAAAAGAACAATACCATACTGGACAGAGTGAAAGTGGGCGCATATCCACCAACGCAATTCAACCACCGAATCAACCACGGCCCAACACGATCCGAATCCCGTACCTGTCGTCCGCGAAACACATGAAGCCGCCCGGCCTGTCTTTGCGCGAAACAAGGACAAAATGGCGAACCCTGTGGGTGAGGATAGTTGGTTAGCTTACGTTGACGAGGAAAGCCGACATGCCAACGATCTCGAGGCGCGTCTCAATGTCGTCGAGCTCTTCAAGAATGCTGTCGCCGCCGAACCTGGAAGCTTAAAGATTTGGTTGGCATATTGCGAATGGTTCTGGTCGCTTTTTACCGATTGTCAGTCGAGTGAGGCTGGATGGTCCGAGGAGGAACAACAACGTGGTCGTAAGCATTTTTCCTTCGATTCAGCTCTGAGTCTCTGGAGTCAGGGTTACGAGGCCATAAAGTATCGCATCAATGATAGTCACGAGTTTTGGAATCGCTGGGTTTCCATCGAACTTGAACAATTAGCCAGAACCAGGACTCCCGTCGGCGTTAAGCGCATATCGCATCTCTTCCGCGACCGACTTCAAGTTCCCCATGCTACCTGGGATGATACGTCGCAGATGTTCTCGAGCTTCTTAAGCACGTACAACAATGCTGCCTATGAGACCGAATTCAAGGAAATGACCGCCAGTGCACAGGAAGCAAAGGCCGCATACGAGGCGAGGGAACCATACGAGCTAAAATTGAACAGGGCCATCAAATCAGGAGATGATGAGGCACACAAAGCAACCATGAAGGACTATCTGGGCTGGGAGATAGCACAGATAAAAAAGAAGTTCAGAAATCCTATATTATCTGTGTCTCTTTGCCTTGGATTATTCGCGCGAGCGCTCTGTGGCATATCTGCCTTTGATGACGAGGTCTGGAGTGATGCTGCCATTTACCTGTCAGCATTACAACACCACGCTAGGACGTTCCAACTCCCATTGCCCATACCCAACCTACCTGACTTTTACCAGCGAGCCACTTCTCACTGTCCATGGTCTGGCCCTCTTTGGTCCCGATACATCCTAACAGCCGAGGAGGCAGGTTGGTCGTTCCATAGTGTCGAGTCGATCAAGCATGCCGCCACAAATACAAAAGCTCTTGATAAAAATGGCATGGCTGGTGTTTTAGATATGTACACGGCTTGGTGTGGCTTCCTGAAGCGGACAGCAATGGATCCTAATGCACCCGAAGATGCAGCTGATGTTGCCGAAGTTGGTTTATTGGCTGCATTGGAGGATGTTGACCTCTGGGGTAGACGCCTTTACAAGGATGCTTATCGAGGCGACCCCAACTACAGGCTTCAGCGCATTCTCATCCAATTCCTCACCGAGGTGAAAGGTGAAATTGATGATGCGCGAGAACATTGGGATAACATGGCCGACCAATCTCTAACGGCTGATAGCTATGACTTCTGGCTCAACTACTATCTATGGGAGATGATGATATATGCTTCTAAGCCAAAACCTCGGAGTCCTACTCCAGCCACCCCAGTAGGCGGTACTAAGATTAGGCGAGTTCCTGGTCTCGCTACTACCATTCTCCAGCGTGCTATTGCGCGACCGACTCTGGACTGGCCTGAACGAATCATGGAAGTCTATCTGCAACATTGTAATGATTACGAGTCCCCCGAGACTCTTCATCACGCTCTTGATATGGTTCATACAGCTCGACAGGAGGTTGCTAAACGTCGCGAACGAGAACAGGCCGCTTACCAAGCCCAGATGCAACAAGCACAGCAGCACGTGACCCACGATCCGGCCACGGAGAATGGTGTGGTACCAGGATCACCATCCGGCTCCAAGAGGAAACGAGAATTCACACCGGACGACACATACCAGGGTGTGAGCAAGCGCGTCAAGAGTCTAGAGGCCGACGGTGCCGATCGTCTAGCTAATGAGCAGAAACTTAAGCGCGACCGAGAAAATACTTCTGTTATAGTTACAAATCTACCTGTAGATGTGACACAGACGGCTATTCGCAAGTACTTCAGGGAGTATGGACATATCAATAATTTAGACTTGCGTAAAGAACCAGACGGCGAGTCTAGCACTGCTTTGATCGAATTCAGGTCTACGGAGGATGTTCAATCCGCCCTCTTGCGAGATCAGAAGTATTTCGGTCAACATCAGATCACCGTCAAACCTGGTACGGGCTTGACTCTCTTCGTATCTAATTACCCGCCTACTGCAGACGAAACGTATATCCGCAGTCTTTTCAAGGATTGCGGCGATGTCTTCGCCGTTCGCTTTCCATCTCTCAAGTTCAACACACATCGTCGTTTCTGCTATGTCTCATTTAGGGATCAGGATTCCGCTTATAAGGCGACACAGTTAGACGGGCAGCTTATCGAGGGCAAGTTCAAATTACAATCTAAGTATTCGAACCCTACCCACAAGAAGGATCGCGAAGGGGCTGTTGCAGAAAGCCGAGAAGTCCGAGTCAAAAACGTCGACTCTTCCGCGAATGAAGATGATCTTAAGGATGTCTTTAGCAAGTACGGCAAAGTTTCTACCGTGCGTATCGTTAGAAATACTGGTGGTAAGAATGTTGGTACTGCTTACATCGTGTTCGAGACGAAAGAGGATGCCGAGAGTGCTCTACAACTTGACAAGACCAAATTCAAGTCGCAGATCCTTCTAGTCGACCTCAGTAAAGAGACTAACTTCAAGCCCTCTGCCGTAAGTAGAGGCGACCGACCTTCTGCGTCACCCGCCCCTAGTGGAGACGGCGATGTGGCGATGACGGACGGTAATGGCGAATTCCATAATGGATTTCAAAAACCAACATCGAAGGAAATTCAGGAACGCACAATAGCCATTATGAACGTCCCGGACACTGTCAACGATGCTCGCGTCCGAGCAATCGTCGAGAAGCACGGCCCTATTGTAAAACTTATTTTGCGACCTGATCACCAAGGTGCCATCATCGAGTTCGCTGATGCCGCGACCGTTGGACGAGCCGCACTAGGCTTGGAGGGGTACGAGATTGTACCAGGCCGAAAAGTTCGCACTGGCACTGTGCGAGATCTCCTTCAGGAAAGAAGTGAAAAGAGGGAGGACAAAATAATTACGGGCAAAAGGAAGGCTGCTAACCACAAGGGAGGTTCGAAGGAGGGTAGATTCATGCCGCCTCCTCAAAACATCCGAAGACCTGTGGCTGGCCGAGGACCAAAGCGAGGACTAGGATTTGTTGCGCCGAAGAAAGATGCTAGCAAGAATAATCACCATACCTCGGAAACCAACGGCACTGGGGCTGCTGTGAAACCAAAGAGTAACGCCGATTTCAAAGCCCTATTTCTTAACCCCGGAAATGGCGAAAGTACCGCCAACCACCAGGTTAATGGGACGGGACGAAATTGAATATACGATTAAGGGGTTCACATGAGCATTACTTCGTACATGATGCATACCACATACATACGAGAAAAACGGAGTGGTGAGGTGGATACGGGAGCATATTTTGGGCGTGGGTGATCGAGTTACGATGGTCGATCGAGTTCAGATTCCTTCCTTGATACCCCTGGCATTACGATTACTTTACTTAATTACCTATTCAGTGTGCGTGCGTGTGTGCGAGAGAAAAAGTGAGCAAAACAGTTCAGATTCTAGAAGAAGAAAGATTCTTTCAATAAAAAAAGGAAGCACGAAAGTTCGATACCATTGGCATAGGCATGACATTTTTTTTTCTTCTTTCTCTCTTCATTGCATCATCATCGGTTCTCGGTTTCGGTCCGGTTCGGTTTTTTCTCGGGGATTGAATGAACCCCCCCAATCGCCATCATCATCATCATCATCATCATGGAAAGGAGGACGAAAAGAAAGGAAGGGAACTTTTTCGGTCAAAGGGGAAGGGTATTTTTCGAGAAAATCATTTTTGTCCCTACAAACAAGTATCTGTCTCTAACTCTTAAATCTAATAAGTGCTTGGTTACCTAACTTGCTCTTATTTTTAAAATAGCATTCAAATCTGCCTACTACTCGTTTACCATGCATGTTATTGCGTTGGGTGGACGAGTTGGTACTTGGGTAGATTAGAGTCGATGTACCACGTAGGCCGGCAGGCTGAATCGAAATGCATTAGTCAGTTTATTTTTCGAAATGATTGAAACATGAAGACCTCGAAGTTGTTGATTGTGATGTGGAATTGATGTGTTGCTTTTTGTTTCGCTGTATTACGTCGATGGCGTAGATATTATCTTACTAATCTCGCCGCCATCGTAATCTTCATTATATAATCGGATTTTTTGTTGAGCTGGTAGCACAAGGAGGTTGGGAAAGTATTCGTTCACATCATAGTAAATGGGAGACGGTAAGACGGCACAGATGCGAATATACTTCAACATGTATCTTCTTATTTATCCGACTTTGACTTTGCCTATCCGTCCGAAGATGCAAGGCGATATGGTACGATCCTATGCTACGATAGTTGCCACCTGGGTATCTGTGTCCATCCACACACAATATTTATGCAACATGCATACCTCCCTCTTCCAAACCATCAAACGAGAAAAAAAAGCCAAGTTCCTTAGCAGCTGATTCCCTCCTACAAGCAAGATTTTTCTGAGGTACCTCCTCTCTTGTGTACCAACTAAATACCTGGGTAGGTATTTTACTTCCCTCTAATACGAACAAAATCCAGTGTCCTAGGATAGGATCCGCACGCCGCTACGGCAACAGCGTCCTACGTCTTGTTCCCGCTGAAGTCTTGAGCGAAAACGCGCTGCCAGGCATCGAGCCATCTCTCTTGCTGCGCCGTGGGTAGTTTTCCTGGGTTACGGAATGATCGTGTCATTAAGTCGCGGAGACGTGTTCGTAACGCTTTAATTGCGAGTAACGACTTCCAGTCGGGTGCGCTGAAACGCGCGCGGTTGCCGTCCAGGACTATTACGCCTGCGTACATCTATTTTTTGTTAGTATTAGGGGGAGGTATAAGGAGAAGATGATTACATACGTCAATGCGTACGTCGCCACAAAGTAAGGCGATGGCAAAGTTTTCGACGGCTGTTGTCTCGTGGGCGTTAAGGAACCTGATATCTTATTAGCTTTGTTATGTATAATCACGTCCGTATTTTCAATAACTTACTGTTTTGACTGCATAATATGATAATATGACAGCCACTTAAGTTCCATGTGTCCCTTATTGACACTCGTAGGGTGAAGGCTAATACTCTGGTTGTTACCCACGTTACGCCACCCTTTGCCCTCACGCACCAATAGTTTTGGATAAAAGCTCCAAGCGATCATTGATGCCGCGATAACATCGTTGTCACTATTCGTGTTAACGCGTTGGGGAAGTTCGTAGAATTGGCGTCTTCGACTAGAGTAACGGAGACGGTTCAGTGTACGTCGTTCCTCATCGGTAAGTTGCAGAAACCCTGAATCTGCAAGAGATACTAACAATTGACCTTTAAGGTCTTCGATGTTCGAAAGGGTTTGTGGCGACAAAAAGTTCTTTTTGCAGTATTGGAAGTCGTTGTTTGAATCTCGGCACACTTTCTTCCAGCCCTGGTAAGCGTTGTACACGGTGAGTAGATCGGAATCTCCTCTTCTGAATGCTTTTCGTGCCTGGTCTGCCTGCGCCCTTTGGCCAAATGGCGCCGTAAATGGTGACTTGGATGATAAAATAGCGGCTACGGTAATGGCCATATCAAGACACTTAAAAATCGTGCCTTGAAGGATAAGTTTGCCGAGGAACACATCTAGAGGTAGCCTAGCCAATTGGTGGCCTAGCGGTGTCAATTCTTCGGTATTCGTAAGAGCTCGCACATCCACGAGAGCATCGATAGCTCTGCGAATATTCTTCGCTGAAGGAGCATCGAGCGCTTCTCCTAATGTCTCCTCGATACCGCCAATCTTGCAAATCTTAACGCGAATTGCTAGATCTTGTAGCGATAGACGCAACATCTCGGGTGTTTGTTGGTCGCTCATTAAATAGTCATGGCGATATTTGGTAAACATGTGGAAACAAAGCCCCTCTTGAACACGTCCTGCTCGACCGCGTCTCTGTTTGGCGTTTGCTCTTGAAATAAATGTGTCGATAAGGCGTGATAACTGCCTCCTCTCGTCGAACCTCATTTCACGATGCTTCCCGGTATCAATGACGCATGTCACATCTGGAATAGTGATACCCGTCTCCGCGATATTCGTCGCTAACACAATCTTCCTTACCCCTTCTGGTGGGACAAGGAAAGCTCGCTCCTGGTCTTCGGTGGCAATAGTAGAGTGTAGAGGGTATACCTCCCAGTTTCTCTGAAAGAATGGTTCTCCAAGTAGGAAATCGTTCAGATTTCGAATTTCCGCGATACCAGGGAGGAACACTAAGATGGCCTTGCTGTAATTTACATAAGCCGGGTCGACAGCTATATGCCCGATTAATCGTACTATTAGATCGTACTCGATTTGATATTCATCAAGTTGTGACAATGTATTCCTGGTTCTTGCCGAATAGTGTTTTAACTCCCTAGCGGCATTTGGTATTGAGTTGATGTCAACGATATCGCCTTCTGGTGGATCGTCGTCTAGATCTGTCATCTTCTCTTGGTTCAATTGATTAGGTGTATAGCCGGTGACCTCTAGGGCATCCTCGAGATATTTAACCTGTACTGGGAATGTACGGCCGGGGACGTTGAGGACAGGAGCGCGTCCCAGATAATTGGAAAATCTCTCTGCATCGACGGTCGCAGACATGAGTATTACCTTGAGGTCTTTCCTACGGACGAGTAATTTCTTCAGTACGATAAGTAAGAAATCAGAATCAATTGAGCGCTCGTGGACTTCGTCGAGCACAAGATGAGTAATCTCACGAAGCTCATTTGATCCCTCAAGCATCCTCATCACAATACCTGTAGTGGCGTAAACAAGTCGAGTCTCTTTGGACGTGTTAGCCTCGAGGCGGATTGAATACCCTACGAGGGATCTCGGCGTTCCAAGGTCACCTCGTCCTTCACCAAGTTCTTCACTAACTCGGCGAGCTAACGAGATAGCAGAAATCCTCCTAGGTTCCGTGCAGTATATCTTGCATGGTCGGCCCTGGGATAATTGGTGCTCTAAAAGGAACGACGGTACCTGTGTACTCTTACCGCTGTAATGATTGATTAGCTAAAAAGAAGAACATTTCCTGTATTTCGACTTACCATCCTGTCTCTCCGCAAACTATGACGACTTGCTCTCGTTCAACAGCACTGAGTACTTGGTCCCTAAAATGCCACATTGGGAGTTGCATTCGGGATTGCTAGGATTATGTTAGCTGCTATGTTAAGTGGAATATTTGGGATACTGACTAGCATGGCTTGAAATCTAGGTGTGCTAGATTTATGAGCCCATATGCTTTGGTAATATTCCGGATTTAATGTATGGGTGCTTCTCTCTGCTCCGGAATCATCACCGGTCTCGTTGGCGTTACGTTGTGAACCGCGACCTTTGAAAGCGCCCTGAAGAACTATACCATCCTCAAGTTCTTGATCGTGCTTCTGTCGAACCATCTCGCGTAAATCCTTTATTTCTGCTCGGTCTGCAGCATCTGTCTGGTTCTTCTTTTGTTCTACTAGCTCGGTCCAAAAGTCCCTCCACGCTGGGGGCAATCTCAAGGATGCTTTTTCTTCCTTCGTAGACCCAAATATGACGAATAATGCTAAAGTAGCGATGTACGCCTCAGACTGTTTTGAGTCAGGGGTTGCAATTGAACTCATCTGGAACACAAATTGCTGTGGTGATATTGCACTTTCGATATCTGGTATATTAGGGACAGGTATAAGCTCCTGTGCTTTGGACCATTGAATGGATACTAAGTGGCGGTTGGAAAATGGATTCTCAGATACGAGTTTATATATGATCTTGACGGATGTATCCCTGAAATGAAATTTAGTACGTATTAAGTAAAGAAGAGCCACGTTAAATACCTCGATCGGCAAGTTTCTTCGAGTGTTCGGGTTGGATTGATACCGGACAATTTTCCAAAGTCGCGAATAACAGTTTTCACACCATCTGCTCCATTGATCACGGTATTTGTCTTGCCGGTTGCGTCTGTTTCTTGGACGGGAAGGCTCGCAAAGAGATCAGAGAGAGCCTGGTCGTCCTCGGCGTCGTCTTGTTGTAATATCTCTGTAGCGATCCTTTCTGCTTCCCTTGTTACTTCATCGTCGTCCGATCCCGCTCCCTGAGCTGCATCGCTTTTCTCCTTTGCTTCTTCCTCAGCTTTCCTTTTGGCTGAAAATTCCTTCTCTAGCTCTATTCGATCGGCTCGCCATTTCTGTTCCGCGTCAAATTTATCGAACAGTACATCCTGTTCAATCTTGTCAATCTTCGCAAGCAGCTTGGCCTCCTCTAGATCATCTCCTGATGCATCTAGGGAAATATGCCTTGCTCCATGCGCAGAATTCTTTGCCGATTTGCCTTTCTTATTATCCTGTTTAGGTCGTTGTAATTGGAACAGCTTGGCCTTTGTTTCTAGGTAAGCCGGGATTAAATCATCTGGTTCAATATCTTCATGACAGACGACAGCGACTTTCTTGGAGGTATTTTTCGGGTTTGTAGAGGTATTCTTTGGTTTCTGTGAAGCATTGACTGCTAATAGAAGAGGTGTGTTCGCTCCCGAGGGTAAAGGACTGTCCAATGGTGTATCTGTTTGTGATTTTGTTGTCCTACCTTTGTACTCGTACTCGTGGAGTTCATCTTTGGTGCATTCACGGGCAAGCCAATCCAGAGCTTCTTCCAATCCCCATATGGCATCCTTGTTTGCACCACTAATGCTAGCAGCGATGTCCAACGTATATCGTAGCACAGCCTTGACCCTATCTTCAGAGAAGCCGGCGCCAGTTAGAGTAAGTTGTAGCGTCCATAATCGTACCACCAAATCTTCCTCAGGGGGTAATTTGCCGTTACTAGAGATGCCATCTGAGTTGAGGGACGTTGCACCGAATCGATTCTCAGATTGGATTAAATCTAAAATATGGTCCATGAGCTCCTGTGGTAACCATTTTCTTATGTTCAGGGATTCTGCTTGTCCACGAAGTAATCGGCGATCGGTCTCAAGTCTTGTTTTTTGACGTTGAGCATCCCTCTTAACTTTCTGTGCATGTTTCTCGACTAGAAGCTGTAACTCAGACTCTTCAAGCTGTCTCTCGAATTCTTCTGGACTTAATGTTTCTTTCTTTTCTGAATTATTGGGTGTGTTGTCGAGGTTAGGATTCGATGGTGGGGCATTAGGATCGCGAGATGACGATTTTGGAGGGGCATCGAGCTTCCCTCCCTCTGTAGCGGTTTGCGCCGGTTCGTTGGCTATTTCAGCTCTCGGTTTCGAGGCAATCGAAGTCGTAGCAAAACCACGAGCTGGGTTAGCTGTTGGCTTCGATTTCTTTTTCTTCGCCCCCATTGTGATTGTAATTTAGTAAATAAGGAACAAGAGACACCACAACTTCTCCTCAACCGAAAACGCCGCAAAAGACCACAAAATTTCGAAAGAGAAAAAAAAAGTTGTTACTGGTAAACGAAGAGCTCTAAAATTCAGGTGTGACAATCATCGTTAGTGGGTGTGTCGCCCGAGCTGTGGGGAAAGGGCTTAGCGGCTAGGCGGGTGAGGCGGCGACGGGAAGGCGGGGTGCTATCCCCTAGAACGTGCTTGCTTAGGGTACCTAGATACGCCGTCAATTTGGTAGTTACAGGGACTAGGAGTGCTGCAAGGTGGTGAATTGACTCACTCGCCGGTGAAAATTGGGAAGCTACAGCGGGTAGAGCGGGGTAGATGTAAGCTGTAAAAGCTGAAGGTGCGCCCGTCAGTGAAGTCGTGTCTAACTGAACTGATAAGATAAGGCAACCTGGCACTCCCACCAATATTTTCAACCCACTTTGCCAAACAAACGACAACGATTATCACGAACTGCCAAAAAGACGTACATAAAAACTCCACCCTTGATTTACCCCCTGTACTATACAAAAAAGGGGATACACACAAAGAAGTTTAATTCATTCTTTATCATGTCAGTAGATCTTCCTTCGGTCCGCCAAAATGACTGAAGCGGCTACGAATGGTGCCTCGCACGGTGGCATCGATTTTGCTTCAGCCAAGCCCGCTCTCTATTCTTCTTCTACCAAAACACGAATATCTCAACTACGGGCGGTCGAGGAGAAATTAAAAGACAAGAGTGAGGCATACCAATTTTACTATATAGCTATTTCGAGCGCATTTCTCATAATTATCACATGTATACTAACGTTTGTATTGGTAAAATAGCTATCGATCAGTCTTCAATACCAAAACTTTTACAATTACTATTTGATACCCACCGTTTATACGATGATCGTCCCTCTAGGAGGGCTGTTGAGTCTTGTCTTAGCTCCATCTTCGCTGCGACCGACGATGCCAAGATCCTGACGCCGTTTATTTCTTCCTTGCGACAGGAATCTCAGAAGCCTGGAATAGCTGCGAAGAATGCATTCGTTTTGGTCGAGTGGTGCTCTATTATTTTACAAAACCTAGCCGGAAGACCATTGTGGGACAAATTTGGGCTCGAAATCATACATGCCGACGCCGCGGTTCTCGAAAAATGTCTACAATCCACAACTAGACCGAGTGTCGCACAATCGGCCTTAGTGGTTACACGTCGCGGTTTGCGCGCAGCTTTCTGGCGCAGTGGTCTAAGAGAAAAAGCTATCCAGGATGCAGTACAAGCTCTTACTGTTAAGGGGGCCCAGCCGACCGCGAAGAATGCTATTCTCCTCGGTGTTATTGCTGGGGTCTGTTCTCGCCACGAACAAGCTAAGGCCATCTTGGCCAGCAAGAAGTCGGAATACTTCACCTTTTTCACTAGGGAAATTGTAGGATCTCGTACACCCGTACCAGCTCATATTGCGACCGGCCTCCGGGATTTCTTCTCCGATTTTGTTACTCTGGACGATCTTGATAAAGACATTATACCACCTATCGAAAAAGGTCTCCTGCGAGCCCCCGAAGTAGTTCTAGACCTAGTAGCACTGTTGGTTCGTGCACTTCCGGAAAAAATAGATCTTTCCCTGATCTTGAATGGGCGACTTCTGAAGCCCTTATTATCGAATGCCAAGTCCAGCAACGCCACTATTCGAGAGGGCGTTTTAGCTGCTTTTAAGGAGACGGTGGCCCGCAGCCACGACGCGAAACTGACAGACCAAATTGCCGAGGAGGTCCTCAACCCTCTCAAGTCTGGGAAGTTGGCTTCTGCAGACCAACGTATTCTTCATTCACAAATGCTGGAGCACGTGCCCTTTTCCAATTCGATAGCATCAAAGGTTGCTACCGGTCTTCCGCCGGTTGCAACTAAAGAAGGAAACGAAGGGGCTCTTGGAGCTGAAATAGCTGTCATAAGTCGAGCTGTTTCATATTTACTGAAGGATGGCGCCGACTTGCCAAAACCCGCAATTGACGCGTTCGTCAAGGGCCTTGGAGATAAGAAGATACCTTCACGAAGGCTATGGCTGCTTCGAGTTGGGGAGATATTTACCCCTTTTACTGAAGATGCTCATTCTATCCCAGCAAATGCAACCAAGGTAGCCGAGGCTATCGCAGGGCCTCTGGCTGATACCTGGGCTGAAATTATTAAGAATCCTTCGGCTGCCGCCCAAGGTGGTTTGATCGTAGGCGCTTATGTCTTTGCCGCCCTGTCATTACAAGTTCTATCTAAGGTCGACAGTGCTGCTGTTAAGATGGTTCTCAGAAAGACTTCTGTCTCAAAAGAGTGTCTTGTGGCTGACCCGAAACCTTCATTTCTGCTCAATCACCGTGTATACAGCCGACTCACCACAGAAGATGATACTAGATGGTTTCTGCGAGCGCTTACGGCCACCTATGGCGATGTGTCAAAAGCCCCTAGGAATGTGCAAGTGGTCTGGTTTCAAGGCTTCATTTATCTTATATCTTCTACTACAGTCCCCCCTCAGGTTCGCAAGGAAACTGGCGAGACTATTTCAAAACTTTATGTTCGAGATCCGACTTTTGCCTCCGGAGTTGCTATCGATGGATTGTGGCGGTGGATCGAATCCTCGCACACAGAAGATAAGGATAGCATAGCAGCAACCGCCAAATTTGAAAACGCCCATTTACATCTCATCCTCCGATCAATCTGCTTAACCAGCGATGAATTCAAGGAATTGGGTGCTGAGAAATCTCAGGAGGAGCTTGCGAAGCAGATGTGCTCACTGCTAGTTATCGCTCGAAATGATTTAGTACCACGGGCAAGTTGGATAGACCTCTGCCTCAAGGTCGGATTAGATCCTGGGAGCCTAGCCCAAAGATACGAACAAGAATTGATACAACAAGTGGTCGATAAGACAAGTTTCGACCAGAAGGTAAGAGTGAATGTTATATTTGCGTCAATGTTTATAACTAATTGGCTTCTAGTCGAAAGTAATCAAAATTGCTGCTTGTAACGCAGCGGCGGATCTTGCTTTTGTGGCACCGGACACTGTAACTCCGAAGATCATCGAACTCATCCGAGCGGACTTAGCGACGGAAGAACTCAAGGAAGTCGGTCCTGTCGAAGCAGCGATTTTCCGGACACCAGAGGGGACAGCCTTTATTGATGTTCTCGCAAAGAAGCAAACACTCCCAGACAAGAACACCAAAGATTATGATACTCTGAAATGGGAAGAAGAGCTTCGAAGTCAATTAGCACAGAAAAAGGGACAGCAAAGAAAACTTACCGCCGATGAACAGGCTAAGGTGAATGCTCAACTCAAGAAAGAGTCTGAAATCCGGCGATCTATCCAACAATTGGAATCACGGCTTATCCGTGGTTTCGGTATTATCAAGAGCCTCGTCAATAGTCCACCAACAGAGCCAAACCTATGGATTGGCCCCTCGATGAGCGCGCTGCTAGCAGCTTTGGAAGCTGGCGCGGGCCTCATCACCGGCGATGCCGGACCTACGGCTTACCTAGCATGCTCTGATCGTGTTACTACTAGGCTCGGAGCTATCCGGCCATTCATTGGTATCGCGACATTGCGTGCTCTTGAAATTAGTTCTCTCCCGGAAAACCTGACCGAAGAAGGGCTAGAAGAGCTCGTAACCAGAGTTCTATATCGTCTTCGCTTCGCTGGCGAGCAGCGCCCATTCGACGCTGTGTCTGTCATTTACATGCTATCTTTAATTTTCGTGATACTACGGACAGGTGGTATCGGAGCCGGCACCGATGAGAGAGACGCCCAATTGGTATTGGCGATCGAGTTCCTCAACTTCCACACTCATATTTGTGCCGACGAAACTATTCCACGAGCTGATCTCCTTGCTATACTGACTGCCTCAATACAGAAATATAACCAACACTACAAGATTATTAAGGATTGTTTCTCTGACATGGTCCGTTGCGTTGCTCCAAATATTAGCCCCAACGAGATTGCGGTCCTTGCAAAAGGTGCAATTGTCCCTCAAGCCTCGGTTCGTGAGACGGTATTGCAATCGATCAGCGCCGAAGTGGATATGAGTGATCTTGACTTTTCGGAAGAAATTTGGATTGCGTGCCATGACGATATCCCCGAAAATGTTGACCTTGGACACGAGATTTGGGAGGAGAGTGGATTTGAGCTTTCTAAAGACGTTCCATTCAAGCTGCTTCCTTACCTTGAAAGTAAAGACGCGCAATTGAGGAGGGCAGCAGCACGTTCTTTAGCTGAAGCGTGCAAAGCGTACCCAGCAACAGTCGAAAACGTGCTAGGAAAACTCCGAACTTCGTATGCGGAGTTTGCCAAACCCCGAACTCCCCAGCTCGACGAGTATGGCATGCCGAAGAAGACCGATTTATCCGATCCTTGGGAGGCAAGACATGGTTTCGCGGCGGCTTTCAGAGAACTTGCTGCTATCCTACAGAAATCTCAGATTGATGATTTCTTCAATTTCCTAATTGAAGGCGGGCCTTTAGGTGATCAAAATGCAACCGTGCGCAGTGAGATGCTCGAAGCGGCGCTGGTGGCGGTTGATCTCCATGGCAGAGCTCTCGTGGATAAACTAATGAAAACGTTTGAGCGTACCTTGGCCGCCCCTGACAAGGGCTCGGAAGCCGCAGACCGCGTTAATGAAGCCGTCATCGTGATGTACGGTGCCCTCGCTAGACATTTAAAACCTGGAGATGCAAAGATCCCTGTTGTCATAGGCAGACTACTCGCTACTCTAAGCACACCATCCGAAGCTGTGCAATACGCAGTAGCAGAATGCCTACCACCTTTAGTACGGACCTGTGGCGACAAGTCGTCCAAGTATTTTGATCAAATACTTGATACCCTTCTAAATTCTAAGAAATATGCCGAGAAACGGGGTGCCGCGTATGGGTTGGCTGGCTTGGTTCAAGGGAGAGGTATCTCAGTGTTACGAGAGTACCGTATCCTTATTACGCTGAAGAGCGCCACTGAAAACAAGAAAGAGCCTCAGCAGCGCGAGGGTGCGTTCCTTGCATTCGAACTTCTTGCCACCATACTCGGTCGTCTGTTTGAACCATACGTCATCCAAATTGTCCCTCAGCTTCTAGCTGGTTTTGGCGATAGCAATGCAGATGTCAGAGATGGATGCTTGGCGGCGGCTAAGGCGTGTTTCGCGAAGCTCAGTTCATATGGTGTCAAACAAATCTTACCAACTCTTCTCAACGGTCTTGATGACGACCAATGGCGCAGCAAACGTGGTGCCTGCGACCTTCTTGGTGCCATGGCGTATTTGGATCCCCAACAACTCGCACAGAGTCTTCCCGATATTATACCGCCCCTTACCGGTGTGCTGAACGATAGCCACAAGGAGGTTCGAGCTGGGGCCAACAAGAGTTTGAAGCGTTTCGGTGAAGTAATCGAGAACCCCGAGGTGAAGAGCCTGGTAGACATCCTACTTAAGGCATTGAGCGACCCTACTAAGTACACTGACGATGCCTTGGATGCGCTGATCAAGGTGCAATTCGTTCACTACCTTGATGCTCCCTCGCTAGCTCTCGTTACTAGAATCCTCCAGCGCGGCTTGGGAGATCGATCCAATACAAAGCGCAAGGCGTCTCAAGTCATAGGAAGTCTTGCCCACTTGACCGAGCGAAGGGATCTGATCGCGCATCTACCGGTACTTGTTTCTGGGTTGAAAGTGGCAGCTGTCGATCCGGTCCCAACGACACGAGCGACAGCATCCCGTGCGCTGGGTTCTTTGGTCGAGAAGCTTGGCGAAGATGCTCTACCAGATCTTATCCCCGGACTCATGCAAACCCTCAAATCAGATACAGGTGCTGGAGACCGTCTTGGTTCCGCACAAGCTCTCAGCGAGGTCTTGGCAGGACTGGGTACTACAAGATTGGAAGAGACTTTACCCACAATATTACAAAACGTGGAGTCGTCCAAAGCCGCCGTCAGGGAGGGCTTCATGTCTCTATTCATCTTCTTACCCGTCTGCTTCGGAAACAGTTTCGCCAACTATCTCGGCAAGATCATCCCCCCTATCCTTGCGGGTCTTGCAGATGATATTGAGTCTATTCGCGAGACGGCCCTGCGAGCTGGTCGACTTTTGGTCAAGAACTTCGCTGCTCGAGCTGTAGATCTCTTGTTACCAGAACTAGAGCGCGGTTTGGCAGATGATAGCTACAGGATTAGATTGAGTTCCGTCGAGCTTGTTGGCGATCTCCTCTTTAATCTTACTGGTATCAGCGGGAAGGCAGATGCAGAAGATGAGGAGGAGATCGCCAAGGAGGCAGGCGCATCACTTCGTGAAGTGCTTGGAGAAGAGAAGCGTAACAAGATTCTCTCTGCTCTGTACATCTGCCGCTGCGATACTGCTAGTGCCGTTCGTGCGGCTGCGGTAAGCGTATGGAAGGCCTTGGTCGCTACACCGAGAACTCTGAAGGAGCTTACACCTACTCTCACACAACTCATCATCCGTCGTTTGGGTAGCGAGAATATGGAGCACAAGGTGATTGCTAGCAATGCCCTAGGCGAACTAATCCGAAAGGCTGGTGATGGCGTCTTATCGAGTCTGCTCCCGACTCTCGAAGAAGGCCTCCAGACTTCGACAGATACGAACGCTAGACAAGGAATCTGTCTTGCCTTGAAGGAACTTATTTCATCCGCTTCCGAAGAAGCTCTTGAAGACCACGAGAAGACACTCATCTCCGTTGTACGGACGGCTCTCACAGATTCTGACGAGGATGTCAGAGAAGCTGCTGCTGAAGCATTCGACTCATTACAACAGATCATCGGCAAACGCGCCGTCGATCAAGTACTTCCATTCCTCCTTAACCTGTTACGTTCCGAAGACGAAGCGGATAATGCCTTGTCTGCTCTTCTGACTCTCCTCACCGAGACTACCAGATCCAACATTATCCTACCAAACCTCATCCCTACCTTAATAGCTCCTCCTATTAGCGCCTTCAATGCCAGGGCATTGGCATCTTTATCACGGGTAGCAGGTACTGCTATGAACAGACGTCTACCCAACATCATCAACTCCCTCATGGATAACATTGTACATGCCAAGGACGAAGAACTCCGGGCCGACCTTGAGGCCTCCTTTGACACGGTCATCCAGTCGATAGACGAGTATGACGGCCTGAATACCGTCATGAATGTCTTGCTACAATTAGTCAAGAACGATGATCACCACAAGCGTGCCGTAACGGCGTCCCGACTTGCCAATTTCTTCGCCAACTCCACGGTGGATTATTCGCGATACAACCAAGATATTATCCGCGCTCTCCTGATTTCATTCGATGATCGAGATAAGGAAGTCGTTAAGGCAGCATGGACCGCGCTTAGTGAATTCACCAAGGGACTCAAGAAGGAAGAGATGGAGGCTCTAGTACCATCAACCAGGCAAACACTACTACAAGTCGGTACCGCCGGCTCGAACTTGCCAGGTTTCGAGCTTCCAAAGGGTATCAATGCTATCCTACCTATTTTCCTCCAAGGTCTCATGAACGGAACCGCGGAACAGCGAACAAGTGCAGCCCTTGCCATATCCGACATTGTGGATAGGACAAGCGAAGCGTCTCTCAAGCCATTTGTTACACAAATCACAGGACCCCTCATCCGTGTCGTATCCGAACGGTCTACTGATGTTAAGGCGGCTATTCTTTTGACACTCAATAACCTACTCGAGAAGATACCAACAGCGCTAAAACCTTTCTTACCTCAGCTTCAACGAACATTTGCCAGGGCATTAGCGGATACTTCTAGCGAACTACTGCGATCACGCGCTGCTAAAGCATTGGGTACTCTGATCAAGTTCACTCCCCGTGTGGATCCGTTGATAGCGGAGCTCGTTACTGGTTCCAAAACATCTGATCCGGGTGTTAAGACGGCTATGCTGAAGGCGTTGTATGAGGTTATTAGTAAGGCAGGATCCAACATGGGTGAGAGCTCGCGGACGGCGGTTTTGAGTCTGATTGATATGGACACGGACACAACCGATTCTGCGATGACCGTTACCAACGCCAAACTCCTCGGCGCGTTGATTAAGAACGTGCCACCCGAAATCGCCAACGGCTTATTGAAGAACCGCGTAGCGACAACTCACTTCACTAATGCTTCAGTACTCGCGCTCAACGCTGTCTTTGTGGAATCGCCGCAGACGTTGTTAGAGAGCCCACTAGCCGAAGACTTGCCTGATTTACTCTGTCAGGGCATGTCGAACAAGAATGTAAGTTTTCCAGTCATTTTTCTTAAATCATTTACCTTTTTTCTTGCTAACATTTGACGTGTAGCTCTTTGTGGCAGACAACAGTATTCTAGCAACTGGCAAATACCTCTTGGCAGACTCACCAAAATCGTTCGAATCCACCAAGCCGATCTTCTCAACCCTCGCTACTATTATTGGCCCTGGAAACCCATCTGATTCTCGCCGCCTTGCCCTCGTGATTGTGCGCACAGTATCTCGAGCCAATCTGGAAATGGTCAGACCTCACCTTCCGCTATTAGCGCCGCCGGTTTTCGCGTCAGTACGAGATCCTGTTATCCCCGTGAAGCTAGCAGCCGAAGCAGCATTTATAGAGCTGTTCAGTGTTGTGGATGAAGACACCAAGGTATTCGAGAAGTATATGGGAGGAGCTGGAGCTGATCTTCCAGCAAACACCAAACGAAGCATGCAAGATTACTTCAAGAGAGTGGCTGTACGTTTGGGTAACCAAGCAAGGGAAAGAAGAGAGGCAGAGGGTGGACAAGGTGGATTGGGTCTGAGCAACGATGAAGTTGAGGATGAAAAGGAGATATGGAGTGTTGGTGCTGTGGAGATTGGAGACGGTGTCTTCTCACAGGACTAGGTTAGGATGGGTTTATGAATGAGGGAAGTGATTTGTAAGGGATGATAGTCTACTCGGGTTCTCATGGACATAGTACGCATCTAATGTGTTATGAAGCATCATGGGTTGTTCTGCATGTATGAATGGTAGAGAAAAATAAAATCTGACGATATTGGACTAAGACATTGTCTCTTGCTGCTATGATGAACTGAATACTTGTGTTGGTATAAAAAAGGTTGAAGCTTCATTGAGATTGAGAGTGGATAAATGTGAGTAATGCATTCTGGTAGGGCCAATTTGTGCACAGACCATACACAATAGTTGACCTCATTGAGCATACATAACTGATAAGGTCATGTGATTCAATTGCCCTCTCGCTTATCAAGGCAAAATGGGTCCTTTTGCAGTCCACAAAATTTGTTTAGGACGTACCTAATTTTACCTAATTTCACCTAATTCTCAGTGAGAAATTCTCAGTTGTGCACCTAAGCAAAAATCAAAGATCCGAGAGGGGGCTTCCAAATTCAATTCAACCTTTCAACTTCCCACCACACCTCTTCCCTCTTACTAACCTCACAGCAATAATTTTGACCATCATCAACATCCACATTCAAGATGTAAGTTAATCTATTTAATCTGGTATTCCTGATACAATTAGCGAAATCATCATATCCCTAATTTTTAACGGCGCATTTGATTCAAATTGTTTGTCGGTTCGCGCAGGTTTCCGAAGAGGGCGTCATCATCGAAAATCTTCACATTCACCCACCACACATTCAATATACACCCCCAAAAAATACGCAACGATACCAAATCATCGACCAATCAATCAATAAGCACCGCGCTAATACTTATATCATCTATAGGGTCAATCTACGCACCCAGAAGCGCCTCGCGGCCTCCGTCATAGGCTGCGGAAAGCGCAAGATCTGGCTCGACCCCAACGAGGTTAACGAGATCTCCAACGCCAACTCCCGACAGACCATCCGAAAGCTCGTCAGCGACGGTCTTATCATCCGCAAGCCTGTCACCGTTCACTCCCGATCCCGCGCCCGTGAGCTAAACCTCGCCCGACGGGATGGACGACACCGAGGTTTCGGTAAGCGAAAGGGTACCGCCGATGCTCGTATGCCTCAGTATGTTTAGTCCCATCTTTACTATATCTCGAAGGCGGTAGTCGCAGAAGAGACGGAATATATGGATTGGAAGAGCGATATAAATCTGGTGGCGAAGAACAATCATAATGGCTAACCTATACACATAGACAAGTTCTATGGATGCGACGTCTCCGAGTTCTCCGACGTCTCCTAGTCAAGTACCGTGCCAGCGGTAAGATCGACAAGCACCTCTACCACGAGCTGTACCACTCTAGCAAGGGTAACGCCTTCAAGCACAAGCGAGCGCTAGTTGAGCACGTACGTTCTGACTCGATTTATCTCGGCATGGTGATATAATTCTAACATATGTTTTTATAGATCCACCGTGCCAAGGCCGAGAAGGCTCGTGAGCGTGCGCTCCAGGAAGAGATGGACGCCAAGCGACAGAAGAACAAGGCCGCTCGTGAGCGTAAGTTGGAGAGACAGGCAGCCAAGCGAAATGCTCTGGCAGGTGGTGAGGAGGAGGCCGCGTAAATGGGAGGCTAGGGAATTCGTTGGCATATGCGCACGATCAAGCTACGTAGGAGAGCTAGAGGTGTCGTCATATGGACTACTTAAGGAATCTGAGACGGCTGCATTCGGCGTATATGGTTGGGTCTCTATTTCCTTGCGCCCATCGGTCGTAGTGCTTTCACCGCCGGGCTTTGCATGTATGGCATTGAAAACGGAATCGATGAACTTGACGCCTATTTTTTTCTTCGTTTGAGAATTTCTATTTTCTAATTCATGACTGTGATATGTGTCGAGGAACTTATTCGATGGTATTTGCAAGTGTCACGATAACGTCTATCCGACATGGCTGGGTACTTCCCAACATGCTTGTTTTGCCAATTATGATCCTAAAATACCTAGCGACCTGCCAAGGCAATCTTATGCTTGCTGGATTCCGACCTTCGAGTGTAGAGCATCTGCTAAATATCAATACTTCCACCTTAGCCAACGACAAGACATCACCCGATAGACACGACACTCAAAAAGGGGACTAGTTATGAAATATCATATTTAGGTTACCTTGATGGTTCTACAGCATGCACATCTCAATAGGCGACCTCTAAAAAATATAGTACAAACAATTGGAAGCAAACACAAAAATAACAAAGCCAAGATCAACATAGTTGGATCAGATTTCTTCAAATTGTCCCGTTAAAGGTGGTGAGGTGCCGCCCGGAACATATCAGCATGCTCCCGCTAGATACTCATGAGAATAAATAGCGGAATCCGAATTTGCCAAAGTGAAGCGGAGCTCATCACATCCAATTTAGTTGATACAGAAGAAAAGAAAAGAAAAAGAAGAGAAAAAAAGTTTGAGCAAAGCCTCTTCAAATGGAATTGTAACAAGATCACGTGGGCGTTATACCGAATTGGGGATATCAAGGTGTACCTTACATAAGAGAATTCCCCGCCGGCGAACCCCAAGACCGAACACACCCCGCCTTCGGAGCAGATAGGGAACCCTGGATAATGGAAAGATCGAAGCTTCCAATTGGGAAATGGTGAGCTCACGATAGGCTGATTTTTATTTAGCATAGCACTATCTTGGGGGAGGTGCCCAGCTCTTTCTTATTAGAATACTCCGCCGGTGAGAAAGAAGGTGCAAGCGACAAGAGGAGCCGACTTCGCTTTTAGTCTCTAAAGAAAGTCGCCGTGAATTTTTAATCAATTTAACTTCATTCAATTCAATACTCAATCAATTCCATTATGGCGATATAGACGCAATTTTTTCATTCTGGTACAATATTTCCCAACGGCGATCAATCTCAGACATTATAGCGCCACAATATTAGAAAAGACGATCCTCATATTTACATCAAAAGATACGAACCAATTAACGACGACCCATGACCATGGCTCTCTCCGCCCTTCGAGGCACATCGCGTGCTCTTCGTCCCTTATCGAAATGGTCTACTCCAGCCACAGTTCAATATATGACGAGAAGGACGCAATCTTCTGTCGCCTCTGATGTTCAACAACGTGTATGCGACACCCCAGTCGAATTAGAAATAGAATAGAAGATCGGGATGAAGGTTATACTAATACATCTGGATAGTTGCTCTCCGCCCATCTTCACGATGCCGACCCCGCCGTATTTGACATTATCGAGAAGGTATAAAATACTACCATCGTTATTCCTACAAGCTAGGTGTGATGGGAACTAGGTGCTAACGACAATGTCGCGACAGGAGAAAAATAGGCAAAAGCACTTCATTAACCTGATCCCCTCCGAAAATTTTACCTCACAAGCCGTTCTCGATGCGCTAGGCAGTGTAATGCAAAGTACGAATAAATCATAGTGACCACTAATATGTCCGAGCTAACTCATCGCCCATAGATAAATACTCAGAGGGTTATCCGGGAGCAAGATACTACGCAGGCAACGAATTCATCGACCAGTCCGAAAGATTATGTCAACAGAGAGCACTGGAGGCGTTTGGTCTTGACGAGAAGGAATGGGGAGTCAACGTCCAGTGTATGTTTATACACGCCACTCCATGCCAGTCGTGTATCCATGGTGTGCCCATCGCTAATCCAAGTTTATAAATAGCACTTTCCGGTGCTCCCGCAAACCTATACGTTTATTCCGCCCTACTAGATACTCACGATCGACTCATGGGATTAGATCTCCCTCATGGAGGTCACCTTTCCCATGGCTACCAAACCCCGACGAAGAAGATCTCAGCCGTATCCAAGTACTTCGAAACAGTCCCTTACCGACTAAACGAAGAAACAGGCTTAATCGACTACGAAAAGCTTGACGACCTTGCCCAAACCTACCGACCCAAGATTATCGTCGCCGGAGCCAGCGCTTACGGCCGATTCATCGACTACAAGGCGATTAAGGCCACGTGCGATAAAGTGAACGCATACCTACTCGCCGACATTGCGCATATCTCGGGTTTAATCGCGGCTAAGGTCGTTCCCGGCCCCTTTGCGTTTGCCGATATCGTGACAACTACGAGCCACAAGAGTCTGCGCGGTCCTCGCGGTGCCATGATCTTCTACAGGAAAGGCGTAAGGAAGGTCAACCCTAAGACGAAGGAAGAGATATTATATAACCTCGAGAACCCCATCAACCAGTCGGTTTTCCCTGGCCATCAAGGTGGCCCTCATAACCATACCATCACGGCACTAGCTGTGGCACTGAAACAGGCCCAAACGCCAGAATTCCGAGCTTATCAAGAGCAAGTTCTTGTGAACTCACAGGCTCTCGCGAACCGCCTAGGCGAATCCAAGAGCAGTGGCGGACTTGGTTACAAGCTCGTGAGTGGCGGTACAGATAACCACTTAGTCCTCGTAGACCTAAAGCCCCAGGGCGTCGACGGCGCTCGAGTCGAACGAGTCTTGGAGCTTGTTGGAGTAGCTAGCAACAAGAACACGGTACCCGGAGACAAGTCCGCAATGATACCGGGTGGTCTGCGCATAGGCACGCCGGCTATGACGACACGCGGCTTTAGCGAAAACGATTTTGTTAGGGTTGCCGATATTATCGATCGCGCGGTAACAATCGCGGCAAGAGTAGATAAAGCAGCACGCAGCGCGGCTGAGGAAAAGGGCGAGAAATACAAGCTCAAATTCTTCTTCGACTTCCTTGGCACCGGCGAGGAAGACTCCGAAATTGTGCAGCTACGCGCTGAGGTCTCGGACTGGGTGGGAACATATCCTCTTCCTTGGGAGGAGCGACAATGACGTTGAGGTGCATTTATGAGGTTGTGACCGCGACGGGGCGGCACAACTTGGGATATTGAGGGTTGGGCTGGAAAAGGAGGTGGGTGTGGTACCTCGTCCGTCCAATGCTTCTCCGTCTTGCCGCTGTTGGGCATTTCCCCCTTGTCAACAAGCAAGGCGGGCGGCGTGGGTGGGCGACACGGGAGACGTGGGCAACTAAACACGTATGGAATGGCGTGGATGCAAGAAGGGTAGCATTGGGGAGTTTTCGGATGGGTTCCGCATACAGGAAATATAGAGGCGGGAAACCCTCATGATTTTTCGTGATGGCCTCATTTGCATTATTTCGGTTTCAACAACAAGCATTTCAACATTGCAGATCTTGTCTGTATTTTGTTCGGGGCGGTGCATGCACGTCGTACGAAACGTCAGCGAGACAGGACGGACGGATATCTGGTTATTGTTTTCTACTGGTGCTGGCTTGGCAAGGTATATTTCGGGAATTAACTTACCTAGGTAGGTCGCCAAGTAACTATGTAGCTATGGATTTACTTTTTTCGTAAGAACGAATCAAAAAAGGAATAAATGCATAACGATTAAATTTGCTTGTGATAGGCAAGGCATAAGAAAGATGAGGTCATCACGGCTACCGTCGCTGTGTAATGTGGAAGTACCAACACGCGAGATATAGATATTTGTCAATGTGGCTTGTGAGAGGGCTTGTGTCGGGGATCGATATATAGTGCTCGATCTCGATAAGGCAGATGGGAACTGGCGGCGGGTATGCAAGGGAAAGACTGTCGTGACCCCCTTACTTTGTGGTAGCGTGGTTCGGTGTGGGATAGGAGGACCGATTCGTTTGCTTAGGTATCTATAGACTTACGTGCAAGACGTCAATGCTTGCTAGATTTGTGACAGAGACATGCTCCTGTGAAGGTTCACGGGGATCGGACGGGAGCGGGCGGTATAGAATGAGAAGAGGGGGGTTGAAACTAAATGTGTGATACCCGAGGTATTGTATTCTGTAGAGCGCAGGGATTAGAGAGAAAAGTCGGTTCTTGATGGCTATTCGTTGAAGTAGTGAGCAGGTATGTTCTTGCTCGGTTAGAGATGATGAAGAACGTAAGGTGACTGTGAGAATATGTACTAGGGCTTATTTTTAGGCATCTCGATGGACATTTCAGAGTGAAAGTCGAATATCTGAATATTTTGAGGTATCTATTGTTAGTAAGTCGCTTGGGGTTCATCAGCATACCACCGGAATGGCTATACAAAATAGATAGTCTAGAATATGTCGCTTAATCAAAAGTGAGATTATAGTCTCCGGGTTGCTTATAATGGCTGATGGAATTATCTATTCCATTATTTCTACAAGGATATCAAAGTCGAAAGAAAACCAAAAATGACCTGATGCTATGTTTCTAGAACTTATTGAATACGGTATTTTCTCATTACGGTTACTTCCTGTTGATTCTACCGGTAAGCATCTTACCACCAACATAATATCTGGTTAATTAGACCTTTTCGCGTTCAGCTGCCCGGTATAATCCCACTCGTCACTTATCATAGTTATTGTCGTCGCAACGGCTGTTACGTCGTCATCTGCCTACCTAATAACCCATCCCACGTCTGTCAAATCTTGGTTCCGAAACGAAACTATGAACCCGTGTATCCATTCCCAATCATTCATCCCCCTCACTCATCAACGGAGTGCGGGGGAATGAACGGCTTAGGAGAGAAGTAGTCGAATTGAAGTAGGTAGCCATGCTGAATAGGGGATGACTCAAAAGTACGTACATACGGGCGAACCCAGGAAAAGAAAATGAGCAGCGTGCCGAGCGGGTAGATCAGGGTAGATCGCCATCGTATAAACTGGCAGATAATGTTCGTCCGTGCTCAGATTCGCGGGAGGTGGCGGCTCTGCGGAAAAAGGTTTTTCTGAGAGGAGCGGAATGTGACTTTGGGAACGACTTCACATCGTCTATCTTGCTACCTAGGCTTGCTAGGAAAGCAAGCATGTGGTTGGATGTTGTATGTTGTATGTGTGTGTGCTTACGTACTTACAAGGCAACTTCTTCTGGAAACTCCACGATGGATCGACGAGATGTTGGGGGAGAGATGGCGGGGATGTTGCAGATCTTATACCTTACCGATTCGCCATGTGGCATTACACCAGGAAACGATCAGCTCGCCGCTATACAACGTAGTAGATTAGTATTGTCCAATACCGTATTGTTGCTTGATAGCCGCGAATCCTTTACCTATGTGGTATCCCGACTTCGACATCTATTAGTATTTATTGGTGGTTGCTATTTGTATGGAAAAGTCGCCAAGGGGGATCACTTCTGGGTCCTCGTATGAGTTCAGCTTTCATTATTGGATGAATAACTAGGCTGTTCACCAAGTTAGGTACCTACATTACGGACATGGGGAGGGGGCTGGGAACAAGGGGGACCCCCTCACGTCCGGATCTATGGAGGAATCATTAATCCATCCAATGCCACCTGTCGCACTACTTATGTAGTCATCAACATCGGAACCAGAGAATAAGAATAGAAAAATTCCAATAGAAACAAATACCCTATGTCACCGCGCCGACCTCCGTTTCTTAAGTGTTTTTATCATGCTACAGTACGGCGCGGTACGGTGACATAGTCGTCATCAAGCAGCAGCCACACAACAAGGGTTTGCTTGTTTAGTAACCTGCTTTTCTTGGCTTCGAGGGGGTGGTCTACTAGGTAGTTCATTTTCACATGCATCGAAATATAGATGTATCTCACCCTTCTACCCTCCCCCAGCTTTTTATTCTAACACGGAATGGGAATACCTGCATACATACACCATCATTTAGTTGCCTAGGGGTTCCCCCTTATCTCATCAACAGTACTGAACTAATCAATCACCAACCAACGAAATGACGAGCCAACGATTGGATATCTCACATTACGGTAGAATACCGCCCTGGAGATTATTGTTATTTTTTCAGCCCTTGCCCCGCCAAGGCCGCATCATCACTCAACTACTGCACGGCAGCATGGTAAAGACGACCCTGTTTCGAATACCCCCATGTCCCTCCAATCAGAAATAAAGTGTCTTCTTATGACAATATGCTGCATATGACGGGTCATTGACGGCGCCTCTACGGCTTCTGTACGTTTTTTTCGAGGGTTTTCACCTGTCAGATTGGAAATTTTCTGTGACCGCCTCGTTTGCTAGGACCTTGACGCTATTCCCTACGGGACGTCACCGTGCATGATATGGTGGCATTTCTTTAGAAGATGAATAGGTTTCACAGCAGTGCGGAATTGCTGCATGTCTCCGCGCACATGCTCTAGCAATTCTGGAAATGGAATTCACCGTCATGGTATTGACACGACTCACGAGTAAACTTTCCGATTCTGAATTTCTTATTTCCGAATTTGATTTCTCCTAGCTTTGGTCTTACATGCATTTGAGTAGGGATGTCGCTATCTCTATATATGATGACTACATGGATGTAGAGAATTCCAATAGGCTTGCCCATGTGAACAAGAGTTAATATATAGATTCCCCTATAAAGCCAATCCGGACTACTGGGTTCAAGCTGCGAAAGAAATAATAAAATAATATTTTAGGTAATTCCTTGACTCGTAACGTTTCTTTATGCTTCTCGATCGATTCGTACTACACGTGGATACCAAGAAGTAACTAAGAGTCGAATGATTGTGACAGTAGATGACGGAGGATGGCTATGTTAGTTGACAAGCAGTGGGAACGACTCAAACCCACAAGTATGAAGAAATAAGGGATGTTAGTGTTGACCTAGATAATAAACTATGGACTTCGTATTGTCTAGACTTTCGATTTGTAGCATCTTATCTGGTTATAGCAATCCGAAAATATTGGGTACTTTCGATGCTTCTCGATATCTTACATTAGCAATAGGGAACACAAGACACACCCATTTTATTGTACATACCTACATACATTACAACACAATCATGTGTTTTTTTTTTACGGGCTCCATATCTTCCCTGTTTCAGACAACACTAATAAAATCCATTTTTTTTTCCAATCCTTGTGGATATCCTTCCCCAAGATCTACGTTTACTAGCATAACAAGTGCTGAAGAGTGGATTCGGACTATGGCGAGAAACAGCGGTAGTGCCTATTAAGTGCTTGAATCGAACCCGACGACCGCATTGTTAATCATTCAGATACATGGGGAAAGTCGGGGCGGTACAAGATGACGGGTCCGGGGGAGGAGTAAAAATTCTGGATATCGACATGGCGGCATACGCGCGTCGGTGGATATAGTCGATGATCAACTTGTTCTTATTCGGTCGGTCTTTTTTAGTCTTTAGTCAAGTTATCAAGGTCGTGTTTTGACTATATTTTAGTTATAACTTGCTGATAATGATATGTACCCTCATCAGAGTAAAGTAAACAATGACGGGAATCTTTCCCTGTATATCACCATCTACCTAGCGGCCCCGTATCCGCTCCCGCTCTTCACTCTCAAACTCTTAAACTGTATGTAGGTCTCTTGAGTATGGATATGTAGGTGTCTGAATCGATATCTACATTTAGACCACGGGAGCACGTCAGGTGTAAGGATACATATTCTCACTTCCCCCTTACATACATACCTACATACTTTTGTATGTATATATATACGCACTCCAAACTAGTAGAGAGAGGGGCATGGACTAGTTTGGATACTAACATATGAACGTGAACATAAACATGAACATGTTACCTGTCTAAGATTAGATCAAGTGTTTCTGTTTCTTGTCTACGGCCAGGATATCCGGAAAGGGGAGATGTTCCTTTCCGTTATAACCGCCGTTGTAGCACCGTTCACAGGCTGATTGTCCCGTCTCTTGCCCCATAAGGATATCCGTAGCCCCAGGGGAGCCGTATACGTATAGGGGTACTATATCGACGCTATAATGGGTAGACAGGTAGAATGGTGTATGAGTGGTCAAAAAATGGTGTGTGAATGGATCTCCAGGGGCATGTTAAGGTCTTGGGTTGGAGGGAAATGGGGGTCCACGGTTTGGGGGGCAGTTTTTTAATTGAGGGGTAGGGGTTATAGAGGGGGTTTACAGAGGGGGTAAGTACCCTTGTAAGTACTGGAGTTATACTAAATACATATAGATGTACAAGTGTATAAATAACAATAATGGGGGGGGGTGTATCGGTCAAAAGGTGGCTAATGTTGCCGAATGCTGCTGCTGCGACGAGAAGAAAAAAAAAAAAAAAGTGAAAAACGCCGAACAGGCTTTAAGAAATTATCCCAACATTGCATTAAAAAGATTTAAAAAGAGCCCCACTAGTACCCACATATTTACATGCGCTTGACGTCACAAGTTCTTTTGCGGCTTCTACTTTCTTTCCTAACCGCCTGCACAACCTTTTCAACTCAAACCACTCAAGCCAACCAGGAACCATTCACAACTCACACAACCCATTCAACTCCTATCTTACCCGTCGAAACAAGGACAGTGTCCCAACTTACTGTGCGGACAAGTACTCTTTTCCCTCCCTTAACCGCCCACGTTGTACCAGATCTCTTTGTATAAGCCGATGAGGTACTATCATCCCTAAACGCGCTTTTAGATAATAAGATCACCTAGAGAAGTCCGCCCATTGCAACATCGAGACATCTCAAGCCATCCAAAAGCCATGGCTTCTCGGTCCGATCTATCAGAGATCCTTGTAACAAGATAACAAGACCTACCTAGGCTGCTTAGATGATGCCTGAGTGAAGCCTTGCAGGCTGGCAGGCTGTGCAACTGAAAAAAGCAACACAAAAAAAAGGCCGGATAGAAGGCGGACTTCACTTGATACGCCATAGTTGACTTGATTGAGCCATACGAGTCCATACGAGTCCATATCACCATTATCAACACAACCCAACGTTGACAAAGATACGGCCCTGTTCGCACCAGTTATGATACCATTCCATATTACGGCCCGAGTCATATTACACCGCCGCTATCATTTTCTTCGAGTTTTTACAGGCTTCAAGTGAAGATTTAGTTTACACGTGCCTCGAACCTCGAAGGAAGTTGGTTCGGCCTATTCTGACTACTACCTTGACGCCTAGTCAGGCAGTTCAGGTTGCTTCTACAGCCCTGTACAACTTTTTTTCTTTTTCTTTTTCATTTGGCCTTATGTCACCTAAAGAAATCCAACCTGATGGCTATTTGGGGATATAATCCATGCATCGCTTGTAATTATCCCGATGACTACCCGACCCAAGCGGGCTGACGGCTTCTGATAACACGACAATGACCGCCCACATACCTCCGTCATATATTGAAAATACTGACGCACGGACAACAAAGAAAAGCAAAAAGGTTCTAAGCCAACTAAAGAATCCACCGGTCTTGTTGGTTGGTTGACTTTTACCGCTTCCAGCAGCCACAGGCAACCTCTAGAAACATCGAGGAGGTACCTATGATTACATATTCGTACAGTATGAAAACTATAACTCCGCGTCGCAAACCCGAGAGATAGCACTGCTAAACGCGGCGTTCTACGTATCGGATCATATCCTGTTTTGGCAGCGGCGTCCTCCATACCTGTCGAGGCTAGAGTATTAGGTCCTGCATACCACGAAGACTTGTCGGGTTCCTCGACGCCTCTAATGTCTGACAAGGTCCTTCTTTGCTGGGTTCGGCAACCCAAGCGAATGATAAAGGAAAAGTGAGACCCTGATTTTCGATCCATGCGAGTTTAGTAACCGGGTATGTTACCTCATTGGCTTTTTACTATATCCTACGTACCCTGCGTACCCTACATACGTATCTAGGTATACAAGGGTCCTCGAAAACCTCACCCCCATTGCCTCTTCCTCAAGGTACATACCCGGGTACGTAAGGTGGTCCTTGCGAAGAAAGAACCCCTAGGAAAGTTACGAACTCGTGCTCGTACCCAAACTCAAGGATCCCCCGGGTCCATCGACTTATGTATGACCGATGATGTACAGTACACACATACATACATCGACGATGGCCACTAGATGCGCCGGTGGCCGAGACATAGAAACAACTTCAACGTTACAGGCCAGTAACGCTAGACACACACAAGGCTGACGTTGACAACGGTGACAGCATCAAGACCATACCAATCCTCGAATCTACCTAGGTACTTCGCCATGGGGGTTCTACAGTATGAATTAGATACGAAGGTACGTCAATTTTCATTGGTTTCCCGCGCTCGGCGACTCAAATTTCCATCCTTTGTCTGCGTCTCTAAAGTACCTGGGTAAGCGATAACCGAAACCGTTTGCCTTCCAACTTATTTTCATATTTATTATTCCTCTCATTACACATGCCTAAGTAGGGATATACCAGGATATACTGCTACTACATTCATAGTAGTATATACTAGCCCTGCAAGGTAGTATAAGCCCGGATCCACACAGCAAGCACACTCTCATCCACACACTGCCCTTGAAGCTTGCCATGGGTTGCCTTGGGCGGCATGGTCCAAACTGACTAGCATGTAGCCACACATCATTGTACATGTTAAGTGATATCCACTTATTCCTACGTACCTCCTTGAGATTACATGTTGTATGTAGGTATTCATTCTTGTTGATGGTGTCGAGTGACGGTTTATGTTCACTGTTTACTATTAGATGTACCTACGTAGGTATAGACAAGAGAACCACTCTTTGTCCAGGCAATTTTCATATATATAAACATCCCCATCCCCTTCTCTATTCTTCTCTTCAACCCACATAATCAACATCTTAGCTCACCAGGAGTTCGAGTCTACCCGCCTTGAAGTTATATCTGAAAGACATCTAGTACGACAACGACTGTTCAGTCTTGGCTGGTCCTCTTCAAGCTTTCACAACTACTTTTTTGCTTTTATCTCGCGTGTAGAGTTCGGTCATTACCATTTCATATTCCTCAACAACCTGTTTCACCATGTCTTTGGAGCCTCAGCAACAACCCACCTTCCACCGCGGCAGCTTTGTCGACGAGATCGAAACAGCCCGAACTGATCTCGCTCGTAAGCTGCTCGTCGGAGACTCCCCACAGGCAAGCCCTTCTGAGTCGGAGACCGCCCCGTCTCTGAGCCCGACCGCCAGCGCCACTCCTTCCAGCCCGGAGTCGGATGCTGCCATCTCCCCTATTTCTCCCCCTGTCGACGATCAATTTGTCGCAGACAGCTTCGCCTTCGCCTTCGATATCGATGGTGTCCTCGTCAGAGGTGGCCGTCCCATCCCTGAAGCCATCCAGGCTATGAAGGTTCTCAACGGCGACAACCAATATGGAATTAAGATGTAAGTGTCTTGGCGCTTCCTCCAAAACCCAATATTGGACCATTTACTAATTTAAAATAGCCCGTACATCTTCTTGACCAACGGCGGTGGCAAGACCGAGGCCGAGCGCTGCGGCGACCTCTCCCGCCAGTTGGACATCGAAATTTCTCCGGCTCAGTTCATCTGCGGTCACACACCTATGTCCGAGATGGCTACCAAGTACAACACCGTTTTAGTCGTCGGAGGTGAGGGCGAGAAGTGCCGTACCGTTGCACAAGGTTACGGCTTTAAGGATGTTGTCACACCCGGCGACATCATCAAGGCTGATGCCGCTACCACTCCGTTCCGCAAGTTGACCCCCGAGGAACTTCGCAACTCCAAGGAGCGGGACTTCAGCAAGGTCACTATTGAGGCTATCTTTGTCTTTGCCGACTCCCGCGACTGGGCCGGAGATCTCCAAATTATCTTAGATCTGGCCATGTCTAAGGGCGGTCGCATCGGCACTCTTTCCGAGACTTTCGACGAGGGCCCACCGATCTTCTTCTCTCACAACGATGTCGTTTGGTCTGCCGCTCACGACAACGTCCGTCTCGGCATGGGTGCCCTACGGGGTATCGTCGAGTACACCTTCAAGGAGGTCACTAAGGGCAAGACATTAGAAACACACGCCTTTGGCAAACCTCAAATCGGAACTTTCGAGTTCGCCACTCGCCTACTAAAGCGATGGCGCAAGAATGAGCACCATCTCAACGCACCCCCTAACACCGTCTACTTCGTTGGTGACACACCCGAGAGTGATATTCGGGGAACCAACCAATATAACGAAAAGGCCGAAAACGACTGGTACAGCATTCTGGTCAAGACCGGAGTTTACCAGGATGGTACAGAACCGGCCTACAAGCCACGCGTAACCGTCAACACGGTGCTGGACGCCGTAAACCACGGCATCGAGCGCGAAATGGAGCGCAAGAGGAAAATGCAATCTCAGCGTCCTCAAAAGCCTCGCTTAGCTGATATGCCCAAGTTGAGCCTAGAAGAGGCGCAAGACCTTGCTGTCTTCAGTCCCGCCGAAGAACGCCCGCTCGAGCTTACTGCATAATTATTACGAACTTATGACTAGCACATGATTCTAAAGGGAATACTTTCATGATACCACTGTTGTTTTTACATCTTATATATTTTTACTACTATTACTATTCATTACATATACTCTTCATGCATGGGATCATGCTGTGGAAAGGGCATTCGTTCGGTTTACAATGTTTGGATAATAATTGTCCTCGTTGTTGATATTGGGGTCAATAGGTGTTGTTTACCATGTCTATCTACCCATCTAGAAGACTTGTCGGATCTTGTGCATTAGGAGGCGTTATTGATATAAAACGATAAATATTTGATATATAAATTTTATATAGCGAAGCTTAATTAAAGCTTTTACAAGTTACTTTGTTATGTTCCATTTGATTTGGTGTTGTGTGACTTGTTTATGTCGGACATCGTGATAGTACCACAGTCGTCTGTCGCATTTGAGTGTCGAGTCGGTAGTACTCATCTCGTCGGTAAAAGGTTATCTTGCTACAGACACGGCACGGATCTTGTGTTCTACTCGTGCAATACTTGTACACCAATACACCAATTCATGAAGGAACGTTCAACGCACCTATCCCTCGCCAACTCCAATACACACATATCCTTTTACCATCACATCCCGACCCTACTTCACATTTTTAAGCCGCAAATCATACATAAAACAGCTACCGGATCAGTCCACCCACCTTGCGCCCACTTTCACATTGCCTCGCTTGTCCCCAACCGAATCGCATTCGCCACGATGATCAGCGGGGAAACGAGTTTCTACATATATTCGTCTCGATTGTTCTGCGAAACTCTAGAGTCTAGGTTCTCCGCATTTTTTCAGGGTCTTTTACTTGTTTTGTTTTGGAGACTTGGATTTGTAGCATGTATAATGTAGGTAATACGCTCACGCGAGCTAAGCTGCCGCCTGCCGCCAGCCTAGCAATGGCATGTTAAAGTATGCCGGAATTGGAATTAGGATCAACGGTAACTACCGACCAGCACAGGGCAAGGCGGGGGGTGCAAGCGGGTATGCGCTTTGTTGTATCCCATGGGAAGGGAGGGTTGTGGTTGGAGAGGGAGGGAGAAGAGAAGGGAAACCGGGAGAGGGTGAATAGGTGGGAGCGGGGAGGGAAAAGGGCCCGCGGATCCGATGGTGGTGGATGGTAGATGGTAGATAGGATGAGTTGACCGGTTTCAATAAGTTCATTCGCTTGTTTTTTGTTGTTTTGTCAGCCATTTTGCAACGAAGAGGCTGTCAAGTATGTACAAATCTAGGTATTTATATGCCTTTTTATTACCTACCTCAGGTACCGAAGGGTGCGGCGAGGGTAGGCAAGTAAATATGCTCATTGCAAATTAACAAACAACCCTCCATCCACCAATAGCTGCGAGCCCGTCACATACCCGCTCAGCTCATCCGAAGCAAGGAACACAGCCGGCCCGGCCATATCCCGCGGGTCTCCCGTGCGCCCCAACGGTATCCGACCTTCCATGTACGCCCGCTTGTCGTCGTCCGCCAGGTCCTCGTCGTTCAACTGCGTCCGAATCGTCCCCGGCAGCAGCGCGTTGCACCGGATTCCGTGCGACCCGAGAGCGACCGCGCAGCTTTGCATCAGCGATAATACACCAGCTTTTGTGGGTGTGTAATGTGTCTGTCGACCACCGCCTACTAATGCGGATATAGAGCTCAATCCAATTATAGAACCGCGGTGTTTTTGTTGTGAATAGGAGGAAGTGGTGAGAGGTTCTTGGGATGCCATTTGTTGCGCCGCTGCTTGTACTACGTAGAATGCGCCGTCGAGATTCGTGCGTACCGTGCGCGACCACAGATCACCGGATAATGTGAGAAATTCGGCAAATTGACATATTCCTGCGTTGCTCACGCAAATGTCTAGGCGTCCGAAGCGGGATACAGCGTGTGCTACGAGGGCGGGGCCAGTGGTAGGGTCGGAGACGTCGCCGGCGAGGTGGTCTAGGGTGCCTATTGTTCCTGTTGCTGTCGCTGTGATTTGGTCCGCCTTAGGTGTCTTGAGGGCTTCGGCTTCGGCGATTAAGGAGTCGAGGTGTGGCTGGTCGCGCTCGAGGCCGAGGTGGTTTACGACGACATTACATCCTTGTCGCAAGTATTCGAGGGCAATGGCTCGACCTATGCCTGTAGTTCCCCCTGTTATGATGGCTGTTTTGCCAAGCAGGATGTTTGTTGCCGGCATTTTTGTAAGCCTGGGTGTGGTATATTTGTCTACGTTGTATGTGATGTGTCGATTATTGTGTTTTGTCTGCTTATGCGTATATGTGTAAGTGGTGAATTTGTAAAGAAGTGTGTTTGGTGTGTTTGTTGGTAGGCACTTAGGTAAGAATTGGAGGGAGTTGGAAAGGCTAGAATTTCATCCGAGGAAGCTTTAAGGTGTGATGGAATGTAATGTGGTAATGTGATGCTTCGTATCTTCAGTCTGAATATGTGTATGTACGTTTGTGTATGTTGTATGTATGTTGTATGTTTATGTAGGGGTAGCTTCAGGGTTCTTCCTGAATATAGCGGGGTAGATTATAGCTTCCTGGGCAGGTAAATAGCTTTAACATGTGATGAGATTCCGTTATATTTGTCTAGTCGTTATTGTATGTTGTGTTTGGTGTGAATATGAGTGTATCGCGATGTCCGAATTGAAGTGTTTGTATAAGAAAAGGAGTATCTTCTCATCAATTTTCCAGATTTTACGAGCACATCAGAATAATCACGATGATGATCGACTTCACGGTCTCTAAGTTAGTAGAGCTTCTTTAGTTTATGGTAGGTCATGGTTAGCGACCCGTCCGCGTTCCATTAGCGCCTAGACTAACCCCACGATCTCGGTGCAATGAGGAGCGAGATTTCGTTCGGGACTTGGGTCTAAAGATGCAGAGTGCCCGCCTCGGCATCCCACCAGACTATTTCCGGAGATATGGATACGCTGCGAGTTGAAAATGGTTGTGTGCGATCCTATACTTGGCTTCTCATATACGTGTCCCTTATTAAGGATTATGTTTCGTCTAGATGAAAAAACATACCTACTGGCTCTGGTTATAGGGGTACATCGTGATGTAGGGAGACGAATCTATATGTTTCATCATAAGTAAGACCCATCCTGGTATTAGTGGAATTATGTGAGTCCATCGCGGGGTTCATACCACCTTATGAACGCCTCACTTATATGGATCGTCAACCTATAAAATAGGCAGCTATGCGTCATGTAATGTAGGTTGTATGGGCGTGCAGGATATTGTTGTCCTCGTGACTTTGGTTCGCACGTATGCTTCTCGACATCCATCGACTCAAAAGGACCTAACAGACGGCTTCGATAGGCTCGCGACGGGGACGGACTTAGTCATGGTCGGGGGATTGGATACCGATCCGCGTGTTAAACTAGGTCGATGAATTCTCTCATGAAACGTAATGCAAGCTAGAGCTTTGTCTCCCGTCCAATGTATGGCCCAATGTAGAACCATCGATTGGAACAAAACGCAAGGAGCTAAGGCGGCTTCCATGGCCATCCTGGCTGCCACTCCTAGTCCGACTCCTCTCCTAGTCACCCCACTGATTTGGACTGACCGAACCGCCTCGGTCTTTTTTGGAGTGTCTTATTTTGTTGTAGAGTGACCCAGGGGATGTCGCTGTTCGGGAAGCCGAGCTTGACGCTACTGCGCTTCCCTACAAATGTATTTATTACTCCGGTCACGACGCTTCTAGGTTTTGTTGCTCCGGTTGGTGTTGTCACTCTAAGCTCTCTCCCGCTCCTCCCGCTTCCTCCGCTTGTACTCCCTCCAGGACTTTCTATTTTTACCGACAACCATCGCGACGCTTTCGCAACAAGCTACGACCGAGGAGATAACTAGATACGAGATTTCCGAACCGATCTGTCATAATAACCCGAGATAAATTTGCGATGGCTTCGGTGAGACAGTTTCCCACCATCAAAGCCATAAGGTCGTACGTGATTGGCGGCGTAGGTTCAGGTATGCAAGTTTCCTTTGTGTGTACCGAATGAGGGATGCAGAGAATCAAAGAGCGCTTATCAACTAACTCGCTTTAGGTGGTGATTATCACAATGTCAAGGGCGGCCATTGGTAGGTTCCCCGTCTTAGTGCCACTCGTGAGAGCGAATATAAGACAGCGAAACTAACACAAGCGCGATTGCAGGCTGATCGATACGGACATCTCGACACCTTGCTCTATTTGGGACAAGTATAAGAAATCGCGAACAAGCTGGGGTATCAACGTCCTTGGATCGTTCCTCATTGAAATCGAAGCTAGCGATGGCACCGTGGGTTTCGCTACGGGTTTTGGCGGTATAAATTCCCATTTTGACGAGTCTCGCCTTCTTGGCGCATGATGGTGGTGTACTGATGGAGGTATTTCTCATATGTAGGCCCGCCGGCTTGCTGGATTGTCCACAAGCATTTCGAACGATTCCTGATTGGAGCCGACCCTAGGAATACCAACCTACTATTTGAACAGATGTACCGAGCTTCTATGTTCTACGGCCGGAAGGGTTTACCAATAGCCATCATCTCAGTCATCGACCTAGCGCTATGGGACTTGCTTGGTAAACTTAGGAATGAGCCCGTATATAGGCTGATTGGCGGCGCAGCCAGAGAGAGGATAGACTTCTATTGCACAGGACCGGAGCCGACGGCAGCTAAGGCGATGGGGTTCTGGGGTTCCAAGGTACCCCTCCCATTCTGCCCAGCCGATGGTCATGAGGGTCTTAGGAAGAACATCGAGTATCTCCGTAAGCACCGTGAGAGTGTAGGTCCGGACTTCCCCATTATGGTCGACTGTTACATGAGCCTGAACGTGCCGTACACAATTGAAATCGCCAAGAAGTGTGAAGACCTCAACATCAATTGGTGGGAGGAGTGCTTAACACCAGATGACACGGATGGCTTCGAGCAAATCAAGCGGGCTCACCCTACTCTCAAGTTTACGACAGGAGAACACGAATATTCGAGATATGGATTCCGAAAGCTGATCGAGGGGCGCAACCTAGACATCATCCAGCCTGACGTCATGTGGCTGGGAGGTATGACAGAACTTCTCAAGGTATCTGCCATGGCTGCGGCGTACGATATCCCCGTAGTGCCTCACGCCAGTGGGCCTTACAGCTATCATTTCGTCATTTCGCAGCCCAATACTCCTTTTCAGGAGTATCTAGCCAATTCGCCGGATGGAAAGAGTGTCCTTCCGGTCTTCGGAGACCTATTTCTTGACGAGCCTATTCCGACCAAGGGTTACCTAACCGCTGCCGACTTAGACAAGCCCGGATTCGGCTTGACGTTGAACCCCGCTGCGAGATCTAAGTTGGTACCGGCTGATTATCTGTTGAATCCCCCGCCAACGAGTCTCTTGCAAACTGCAACGGGGCTACCCGATTCGACACCGGCGCAAGACGCCGAGACTAAGGCTACCGAAGAGAAGGCTAGCTTGGTAGATCAACTGACCGAAAGCGTGAAGAATATAACCACAGGTGCCTAGGGATGAGGAGAAGAAGGAGGATAATACTGAATGTTTAGGACGGGAATACCCATGCTCGCTCACGCAAAGGTGGTCGTTGTGTTGTAATCGCAGGAAGCACGTGAATTGGATTAGGAAGGTTGTGTGTGGGAAAATATGAAATAAGATGAATGGATGAATAACCGGTATCTCATATCCCAACAGAAAGGGAAGACCCGGGGAAGACTACCGAGATTGGAACGGAATCCCACGGAGAGTTATCCGTCTGACGTAGCAGTTTGGTCGTCGACTCGCATAGGGGACGGTTCTGCCGTGTCGGGACTTGGAAATCTTTGTAGTATCTCTCTACGGGGTTCAGATGCCAATCTTCTATCTTGGAAATTCTAGGTAGATTGATACTATCAACAATGCGAAATTGAAGTAAAATTAATCAAGGTCATATAGTGAGTTTTGGTTGAGATTTGAGCGAAGAGAAGCCTGACGATGAATACATATAGACTTGGTCGTAAATGTAGTTGTATTGTTTAGGTGGACGAGAGCGCTGAAGAGTTTCAATTCACAGTTAAGAACAGCATAGTCTGGAGGCAACCACTACACACTATAGGATAACTTAGGTAGCTGCCAGGGGACTAGGTATGTAATTCGCATAATGAGGGGAGTAACCCCTGTCCCGGAGTATATAATTGGTCTCCGCACTTAAAATCTCCTCCACCCTGTCCACACCCTGCAACCCTCCCTTGTCTTTTTTCCCTTCTTTTTTATTTTAATTCTCCCCAACTTTCCCTCCGCAGATACAATGCCTGCCACACCCCAAGAACCGGATCACCATATATCGATTTTCCCCCGCAGATGGTGAAAGTTGATAATGAGAGGTGACGATAGTGAAGTTCCAGCCAGTAACAAACCTGCTACCACATACATCATCCTAGAAGAAGAAAACACCAGGAATGGAGGAATAAGAATCCTGGATGTGATGTGAAGAAAACCACCTGCCTTACATACGGCATTTGTTTCTTTTATTCGATTTTTTTGGTCTTGACATATTCCATACCTGTCAAAATAGTATCTTAACTCCGCAATTTTCTTGATGTATCAGAAATACCCACGTGCCTATGCGTATCTACATACTACAAAAGTGTATAGGTGTACAATGCCTTTCTTTAGTTGATGATACAATAATAACCTTTATTCTCTATCCTTCCTTCCTGCTCTTCTCTCTTGGTTCCCGCAATCAAAACTATATATCGTACGTGTGTAAGAATTAAGCGTACCTACATGAACTAGTCAGGTACTACAACAGTTTATTACACCGTCCCTGCCTTAATAACGTACTACAAGATTTAAAGCTGGAACTTGCGACTCTGGTCTCTTGTTAACCTTATACTCTTTATTTTGTCTTGGCATGAATTGATTTTTTTAATCTCTTTTTTTTTTCTTCTCTCCTCACTTCTCTTTCGCTCACACCCCCCCAAAAGAATCCACATTTCTCCGATGTCCTAAAAGAGAAAGAAGGGTAAAAACGTTCGAGACCAATCCAAGCCGAGGCCGAATTCTACCATACCTAGTTCCCAGTCTCCAGTCAGCTTAGCCCAAAGCAAGCCCAGTTCAGCCAGCCCAGCCAGCCCCCTTCCCACATAACGCCCAAGTTTCTCCCCCTCTACTCAACATTACCCCGAAGAGCTCGCGATGCTGTCGCGTACAAACCCCGAGTTGCAGAAGCCTAGAGTTTGCAATTGACACCGAGAAGAGAGACAATGATGCAAACTGCGCAGTCTCAGTCTCAGTCTCAATCCTTATCCGGACCCCAGCAGCAGCAGAACCACGTGTCGCTGCATAGCAAACAAGAACCCGATAGCGACGACGGTAATAACGCTCTTCAAAGCGGGGACGAGAACGATCAAGACGACGACCACGACAGTTCCGGTGCCGTTCGCAATGGGAAGCGTAAGAGGCCGATCTCTGTATCGTAAGTAATTCTATATTTATTGTCTTACATACATTAAATTATAATATTTTACGATCTATTTTCATTATTACTTTCATTATTATTCTTACATTTATTCCCCCGTCTTCTCTGGATCGTCCGAAGGAAGCTCCAATAGATTTAGCTACTTGATTCCCTCAATATTTCACGCATTTTATCTCCCATTTATTCTCCAATTATCTCTCAAACCATCACCGTTTGATCCCAGTCTCACTCAATCTTCATGTCTCTTACCTCCGCACTTAACTAATATATTCCGCACTAATATATGTACCTATCCTAATGTGTTTTCGTCTGATCTACTGTGTATCATCTCTTGATTCGTGTGGAATAAAAATTACTAACATTACGCGTTACCTCAAAGCTGTGAAACATGCAAACAAAGAAAGGTTGGTAACTCTGCATATCGCACTCACCCACATCCACCCCATTCCTGGTAGTTTCCAGTCAATTTAATCTTTCAGTACGTAGTCGCTAGTTGCTAACCATCGTAAAGGTAAAATGCGACCGCGGGCAGCCATCATGTGGTTGGTGCAGGCGGAATTCAGTCTTCTGCGAATATCGTGAACGGAAAAAGCCTGGCCTTAGAGCAGGTTATGGTAGAGAGTTGGAGCAGAGACTTGATAAGCTCGAAGAGATATTAAGATCTCATTCCGAGATTTTACAGAGCTCCTTCATCAGCCATCCCCATCATAACGTAGCTCCGAGTGTGCGCAATAGCAACTCGAGTCTACCCAGTGACCATGGCACCCCTCGCGAGCCTGCGCCGCTGTTTCGTCCTACGGAACCTATCAGAACTCCCCAAGCCGAGACGGCACTTTTCTTGCAAAAGCCATCCACCTTTTCCGCGACATCACAGCATGTCGACTTCGGCTTGCCTCCTCCAACGCCATCTATGCATTCCATGCATGATGGTTTCCAACCTCAGATGCCTATGGCCGGTATCTCCCCTACCAACCAATTAGGAGCTGGCCTTCAGCCAGGCCCTGCCGCCCAGGAGTATTATGGCCAATCTCAGCAGCAGCAGCAACAACAGCAAGTCCGATCTCCGGGCATGAATGTTACCCAAGGTCAAAGTCCGATATCTTCAGACCAGGATCTTCCCCCCTACGACCTTCTGTATGCCTTGGTGGATCTATACTTCAAACATATCAACACCTGGTGTCCTATCCTGCATAGAAAATCCACTTTAGACTCACTATTTGGGCCTTCTACATTGGATGATACCGATAAAGTGCTACTGCATGCTATCGTGGCTGCTACTCTGCGGTACTCGACGGATCCTCGACTAAACGAAGAAAAGAGACGACATTATCACGACGTTTCGAAACAGAGGGTCTTACTTTATGGTATGGAAAATTCGTCAGTGAAGGCGTTGCAAGCTTTAGTTATCCTGGCGCTGGATTTGTGCGGGAGTAGTAATGGCCCGCCTGGATGGAACATCATGGCTTTGATAACTCGTTCGGTTGTGCAATTGGGTTTAGCTGTCGAGAGCAATTCGCTTTCAGTGTCGCCAAATTACGCGTCAATATATACCCTACGAGCTATGGTCTTGCCGGAACCGAAGGATTTTATCGAAGAGGAGTCTAGGCGGAGACTCTTTTGGATGATATATCTCCTAGACCGATATGCGACGATCGCTACTGCGTTTGACTTTGCCCTGAATGATAAGGAGATCGATCGGACGCTTCCTTGTAGAGATGATCTGTGGATTAAAAATCAGAAGGTCGAGACGAGGTGGTTCCACACACAGGATCGCCCTCCAGATCTCCCGGATCATGACGTGAACAAACCCGAGAATCTAGGTGCCTTCTCCTACTACATTGAGATCCTTGGCATACTATCTAAAATTCATGAGTTCCTGAAACAACCGGTTGATATCGGTGCGCTTGGCGATGTCGAGCAATGGCAGCTTCGATATAAGGAGCTTGACAACCTCCTTACGTCGTGGAAATTCGGCTTACCCGGCGAGTATGGAAACATGGCTAAATTGTTCCAACCAGGCGGCAGCAAGACCCTAAACTGCGGGTGGGTTATGCTACATGCCACATATCATACGGCTGTGATCCGGTTGCATTCATCAGCCGCATATCCGACCACTCGATCACCCATATTCACGCCGTCATATAGCGCCAGCCAACGCTGCTTAGGAGCAGTGGAGAACATCGCTGCCCTCGGCGAGTTTGTGGTTCAGAATAGCATGTTGAACAAACTTGGACCTCCATTTGCTTTTACGCTATGGGTTGCCGCGCGTTTGCTTCTTGTACACGGCTCGACGGTCGAGCACAAGCTAGCGCCGCAGATCGCCTTCTTAGTCGATACCCTCCGCGATATGGGTAGGTACTGGCCAGTCGCAGGGAGGTATTGTCAGCTACTTCAGCGAGTACTCGACGAACATAGCGACAGCGAAAGAGCCGTGGGCCAGACGGGTGAACGTATCACGCCGTCGTCGGTGAAAATCCTGGCAGATATGAGAAGGACCGCGTTCGATCTCGATTTCTTAATCAGCCGCCAGCCTCGTGCCTTAGCAGGTGTGCCAAGTCGGCGACCCAGCGTAACACCCGCACGTACCCCGGCGCCGAATGAGCTTGAGTATCTTGACGTGTTTGATTTCTTTAACGTGCCGCGGTTACCATTCAGTCATGAGGCATCTTCGGCCCCGCCGAACTCGAACGAGATGAACCCGGATAATTCGGGGACAAACAACGAAAACAATGGCATGAGCGGAGCGAATGGCGCCTCAAATGAGTTCAATATCACAAATTTCATGGTCGATGCAAGTAGCGATTGGCTTTTCAAACAGCCCAACTAAGTTGTAGGTTTATGGCATAGCGAACATTTTCACTGTATGTATCTATTTCTTGTAGTACCTTGGTAGATAAGCTGGGTATCGCACAAAATACTGGCGCGGAATTGGATAAAGATTGAACCTGTTGGTTTTCATTCAGAGGAGCATGGATGAGATGCTAGATTTGTTCGTAGGGTCGAGTCGGACCTGGCTATGACTAGGGTTTGTGTATATGTCTTGGCATAGAACGGAACGCGCGGCCTGAATATTGAATATCGGTATCGTGACATTTCATCTAGGGTGTTGAAGCCATTTGAGCCGTGTTGGGAAATCCGAAATATTCAAGGGTCGCACGGCAGCCAGGTTTGGTGAGTCCTTAATGGACCCTTAACAACAAATGACGCAGCAAGAATGGCACATTAACCTAGCCCCCGACGAATTATACGATGTTTCAAGGTTGGCTTGTGATGGGTGGTTTCTAGGATCTGAGGGTAGGGATTTGTAGATAGGGCTAATTAATAGGGTGTCATATAGACCAGGGGGGGTTCACCGATATGGCTTCACATACGTCAGGAGAGGTGTTCAACTTATGATGAATGGCTTTCCTGTTCCTGTTATGTGGCACGTGGTTATTTCTACATGTGGTATTCTATCATTCGATTAAGAATCTGACAGTGTAGTCGTTGTAATCGCCGTAGTTTAGAATCTGTAACGTGACTTTCGGACTACAAGTATGTAGGTGTTTATTATTAGAGATTGTTTACGAGATCACAGCCTCAGAGGCTGATAGGTGAAAAGTCTTGGTATCTTTAAAATACGGAGAATTGGTTCGTTGATATTGTCAATACGTAGGGCACAGACTGTGGATAGAAGCATTTTATTCGCTGGTTCGAAATCTGTTTGTCTCAATAATCTGCCCGAATTTGGACAGCAATACCACCAACAAACATATCCGGCTCTTCTTTCGGACAGAGATGAAAGGTCGCGACGTTTATGCAATGTCGTCATTCTTTGTTGCGCCTAGGCGGCTAGGGGGAGAAAGGGCATTGACGATTGGAAGGACGGGGGGACCATTGGGCAGGGCTAATACGAGAAGATCGGCTACCTAAATAAGATCAGCGGCATGAAATTCCCACTACCGAAGCGCCCCCCATGCGACGTCGTATTGGCTGGCCCAGCATTAGTTGTTTTAGGACGTATGATAGCACAGCCGGGTTTACCCAGTTGAGTCTTGAATACCTGCACTTGACGAACGAGAGGGAGTTATGAGGTAAGGCTGGTAAGGTAGCAAACAAGGGAATTTTTTTTGTATATAAGATTCGAGATGTGACGATGATGTTGAATGATAGATCAAGCAGAATATCGTGATATCTCTTACTCAGCTTTAATCCTTAATAACCACCACACTCGCTCGACAAATAACAACATAATACTTAACACTCACCGCTTAATAATTACCCTACCATCGATACCAATCAATCAACTATCATCATGCAGTTCAACACTCTTCTCGCAACTCTCTTCGCGGCCGCCACCGCTTCGGGTGCTGCCCTACCAAGATACGCAACTTCATTTAACGTAACTGGTTTCGCAGCATCTTGCATTCCTCACAGCCTCATGTGCAAGTAAGTCGCTCTCCCACCAAAGCTCAATAAGCATACCCGTAGACTAACAAAAAACCCCAGCTACGAATTCTCCGTCATCACAGACCCAGCATCCGCCTCACCCTCAGGCAACCCCGACCCAGCCAAATGCTCCATCATGCTTCAAGGCCCGGATAACCTACCCGCTGTCAACCTAACGGGATGCGCGGAAGTAGGAGCGTACTCCTGGGCCGTGGCGCTCGCGCAGGGAGGCGGCTTGACGCTTAGCGTCACGACACCCCGCGATTCTCACTCTAACTACACCGGCGAGTACGGCATCCCTGCTACCGAGCTCGAGCGCGAGCAGCATGAGGCGTCTGTTATTCAGAGGTACACTGGTCCCTCGACTTTCGCTGTGCCGATTGGTGCGCAGACTGCGTAATGGGCGCATCGGACTGGAGTTACCTACTTACTTAGGTAATCTGCCTGCATAGGTGGCTGGGAGGTGGCGTTATATTGGCCGCTGCCTATCTCGTTTGGATGCGTATCCGAGTGAAATAATATCTGCGATGCTTTGCTTCTTGATGCGATAGAAAAACATGGAATACTTTTCCGTTACTAGACACGCACGTTTATGAACTTGGCGCAAAGGGGCTGGATTGGCCTGGAACCATGGGATAAATATGATTATTGATGGATGGATGGGCGGATACATATAGGTACCGGGCTTGCATTTGATACCTCCTTACCTAATGGATACGATACTGCATGAGAAAAAAAGCAATATAGATCATCTGCAATACAAGATTAATTAATCATACCTCGTATTTGTGTTACCCGATGTGCTACTACTTCTTTCTGTGTCTATGTGCAGGCAGTTTATTTTGATACTCCGAGGGGCTTTTCCATGGCAGTGAATATAGTATGGAGGCGGAAAATGTTCAATTCTTTTTTTGCTAATGTTAAGAAAAGAAAAACGTCGTCGAATACCTTCGCCTTACATAAGAAGCCGGGTAACGTAACTAGTTACCCGTCTGTCCAGCTAGTATTAACCGACGATCATCACTTAATAACTCCGAAGTCCGTAAAGGACATATGTGTGTTCATTGTCATCATTGGTTTCGTAGGAAATACTATCACTAACAAATTATGCGCAGCCTTTTCTTTACTCTCTAGAGATAGTATTCCTCACGAATATCAGAGCGATTTACCAGATATCTCAATGAATGGGTATGGTTAGCTATAGTATCCGCGTTGTCTCCGCGATTCAAAGTCATGACGTAGATCGATCCCATGCGCCTTGACCCAGCATCGAATTTCAACGTCATACATTTAGCAACAATACCTAGATGTGAAAGTAACCAAGACTCAAACTTCGGTGTTTACAGGCGGGGTATTGATCATATTTGGACCCATCCTGGTTACTTGAGCAATGTGATGATGCTCTGATGTCGTTACCACGATATTGTTAGCTAGTGTACTTCGTTATAAGGCCATGGCCCACGTGTACCTGGACTCAATTCAATGATGTTTTGATGTTTACATACTCACAGCCAGTGTTACGAATCTAAGGAACAACAATTATTCACTGTTAAATATCAAATATCATGGCAGCAACGCAAGCAGCATACGGAGTTGAGAAGATCATCGGCCACGACGGTAGTTCTGTCACCGAACAGGATGTCGCCAATTATAGCGGAGATACCGGAAAGGATCAGACGATGAAGGCATTATGTTGGATGGGCAAGAATGCAGTCGAGGTTCGCGATGTTCCAAGACCAAAGATCATCGAGCCGAACGACGTTATCCTCAAAGTCACAGGCAGCACCGTCTGCGGCAGTGACCTTCACTTATACCACGGTAAGCTACAGCCACCGCGCAATATTATTATACCATGCGCTGACACGATGCTCTCGCAGGAACCGTCATCCAATTAAACAAAGGCGACATCCTCGGCCACGAATTCTGCGGTATCGTCGACGAAGTCGGATCGGCAGTGAAGAAGGTACAAAACGGCAAGAGATACGTCGCGTCATTCCAAATCGCTTGCGGTGACTGCTTCTTCTGCAAACAGAAGTTATCATCACAATGCGAAAAGACCAACTCTAACACCACCGAGCGCGCTATGTATGGCGGCCAGACAGCTGGCATGTTCGGATACTCCCATTTCACCGGCGGTTTCGCTGGTGGGCAAGCCGAATATGTGCGCGTGCCTCTTGGCGACGTGAACCTACTCGAGATTCCAGACAGCGTGCCTGATGAGAAGGCTCTTTACCTTAGTGACGTGCTAGCGACAAGCTACAATGCAGTCCACGACACCGCCGTTTACCCGGGTGACCAAGTCGCTATTTTCGGCGCTGGTCCTATTGGACAAATGGCTGGTATCTTTGCCATTAAGGCCGGAGCTACTAAGATCATCTTCGTCGATACGGAGCCCCGCCTCACATTTATCTTAGATCATTGGCCGGCTGATCATGCCGATAAGCTGGAGTTGGTTGATTATAAGCAATTGTCATTCGGTGTGACAAACAAGCCGACTGTCGTGTCGAAGCTCAAGGAATTGTGCGGTGGAAGGGGTCCTGATGCGGCTATTGAGGTATGTTACCAATATGACGCGGGTCATGCAGAGTACTGACGATACAACCAGTGTGCTGCGGGCGAATATGCGAAAGGGTGGATGCACTGGCTCGAGATGACGCTCGGTGCTGAAACGGACACGAGCGAGATCGTCAACGAGATGATTGAAGGTGTGCGAAACTTTGGTCGATGCGGTATCACTGGCGTATACGTCGGATATGTGAGTTTTCCCTTCATCCTGTGATTTCCTCAACCATTTTCAGTAATTTAAGTACTGATAATCTTCAGACCAACCACTTCAATATCGGGTCGCTCATGGAACGAGGTATTCGACTCATTGGTAATGGACAAGCCCCGGTACACAAGTACTGGGATGATCTCCTCAAGATGATCCAGGAAGGCGAACTTGATCCGCTACAAATGGTTTCCCATCGTGTCCACGTCGAAGATCTGGATAAGGTGTATACGAAGTTCGAGAAGCGCGCGGATTCTATGCAGAAGGTCTTTGTCGAGACCAAGTTCTCGTTGCCGGCGTGCGCAGGAAGTCCTCCATTAACGAGGTATTGAGGAATGGAAGAATCAATTCTTGGATTGGGTCGATGGATGTATAAATATGTAAATATGGATCTAGGTACTATATGAACTGAGTACCTTGATGGTCTTTGATGTAATGCACACATAATCCATCGTGAGTATGACGATTGGCCTTCGGCATAGTCAGATCACGTACCGATCATTTAACATATTCTGAATAACATGAATGGGTGAATGAATCGCTGGATATATTGGTACGTGTGGTACCTAATATCTGCCCCTCGGACTCCGGGACACGATAAATGACCGGATAATCGCAGCGGGGCCGGACCTAAGACTTGTCCACTTGCCGTCAACTAAAGCGGAACTATTATAGGCGAAAAGATTCTATCTCTCATGAGGATCGAGTTTCGGAAACTAAGCATTATCATGACTATACCTTTTCAAGAAAAACCCGCGAGCTCTTCATGCTGTTATACCCTTTTTGGAAAAACTCACGAGCTGTTGCTTATTAACTAGATCTCCATCTCAGCTGGCTGTTACATGCATACGGATTTTACACTATCTCCCGTAACACCAATAATACCATTGCTCAGCTACGAGTATTTTCATAGATACTTCGAATGAGAGCGCCGTATCGAGTAGTATTTCTAGGCTTAGACATGCGGCGGCAAGTCGAATTACTCTTTCTAATATCCGAAGTCAAGTGAGAGACCAATCATGACAAATGACATCTCTCTTAGGTTTCACAGTTCAATTCTAGGGCCGGTTCATCCTTCAAGGCGTATCTTTCGAGATGTTCTCTTTTCTAATTCAAAGGTCCCAACCAAGGATGGGGATATATAAAAGGGTAGTCTTGTCCCTCCTTCTAGGGAGATAGTCTATCAGTTCCAAAACACAAGAAATATCAAGTACCGATTCTGGCTTCATTCTGCCTACGTTAACACTTAAACGTCTCTACACCATCACAATACTCAACAATGGCACAACTTCCACCATCCATCCAGAAAAGCCTCGACGAGACTAAGGTCGACTATGTCAGGCTCGGTTCTTCAGGATTACGTATTTCTACGCCCATCCTAGGTGCTATGTCCCTTGGCTCTAGTCATTGGCTACCTTGGGTGCTAGACGAAAATGAATCTATTGAGGTTCTCAAAGCTGCCTACGATAGAGGCCTCAACACGTGGGATACGGCTAATGCGTATTCCAATGGCCTCAGCGAGGATGTAATCGGCAAGACGCTCCGGAAATACTCGATTCCGCGCGAGAAAGTGGTGATATTGACGAAATGCTTCCTTCACGTTGGAGAAGAAACGGGAATATTCACTGCTCCGTTCGGCCCAATTCTCCACCAGACGAAGGACTATGTTAACCAGGGAGGTGAGTAACTTATGATATATCTCAATTGAAATCAAATCGCGAGTGCCGCGCTCACACGAAAAACATAGGACTCTCCCGCGCGGCCATCTTCAACTCCGTAGAAGCCTCCCTCAAACGTCTAGGAACGAGCTACATCGACCTGTACCAAATCCACCGCTTCGACTATGACACTCCGATCGAAGAAACCATGAAAGCACTCCACGACCTAGTGCAAAGCGGCAAGGTACGCTACATCGGCGCGAGCAAAATGTGGGCCACGCAATTCGCGCGCATGCAAGCCGTCGCCGAGCGAAACGGTTGGACCAAGTTCATCAGCATGCAGAATTACTACCACCTATGCTACCGCGAGGACGAAGCTGAGATGAACCGTTTCTGCAACGACACCGGTGTGGGTATCATTCCGTTCTCGCCTAATTTCGGTGGGAAACTGGCGCGTCCTTTAGGTCAGGAATATGACTCGGCGAGAGCGAAGACGCCTGGTCCTGTGCCTATAGAACTTACGGATGCGGACCAGGAGATTATTCGTCGCGTGGAGAAGTTAGCGAGTGAGAAGGGTTGGAAGATGAGTCAGGTTAATCTTGCGTGGCATCGCGCGAAGGGTACTGTGCCGATTGTTGGGTTTAACTCGGTAGCTAGAATCGACGAGGCGTGTGGTGCGCGTGGGAAGACGCTGACGGCTGACGAGGTGAAGTTCCTTGAGGAGCCGTACGTCCCGAAAGCCATTGTTGGACATACTTAAGTAAAGAAAACGGGATTAGTACAGGCGGTGGAATATGTATATTATACTTGGCTCAAGTGTCTAGTTAGAATTTGAATTCGCTCTTCTCGGTAACGGCCTCAAGCACAGCATCCCCTAAGGAGTTTGCAATTGATTTCAGTATATTTCTTAGCCACTGTTTTTGAGGCTCCGGTACATATTCCGTGCTGATAACCAGTGTCAAAGGCCACGCTAGAAGTGTCGCCATTTTGGGTGAGATGCTGTTGCTAATGCTCATTGTTCCGGCAGCCGAAGAATTCGGATCCTGCGAAGCAAAAACTGGGATACTACGGCATATGTCAGTTGCAAGCGAAGTGATCTTCTCCTGACATACTTCCTGCTCCGCGACCGTCGAGATCATCTGGGTCGAACATCTCGACATGATGATGAGTGCCCGCTTTCGCATGCTATTGACGATTACATGAACTGCGCGATATCTATTCCAAATCGCTGCGTGACCGTGAGTCGCATAGACATGTGTAAATCCGTCGAATGTGGCACTGGGCGTGGTGGCTGATTTCGTGGAGAATTCCCAGCCTTCGGGAATATCGCGAGACCACGTTTCCAGGGCAACGTCCAATTCTAGAGCCTGGGCTACTACATCAGGTGGATGTAGCTGCGACGAGAACATCCCGCTTTTCGGGAGGAAGAGGCACAACGAATTCGAGCGAAGGTGAGCTAGGCGGACCATGACTGAGTCCAGACCTAGTACGGGGCCTTCTTCGCCATACTGTGCGCCGTCCTCGAGCCACTCGTCCACAGGTTCACCTCTAAGTATGTAAGTTCGGATCTGATATAGGTCAACCATGTGTTCGTATTTGGGATATACGACGGGACCTAGGAGACGAGACTTACTAGCTGTCGCCTGACGGACCTATCGAGGGGAAGGTTTGGTGACCATCCGCGTTCCCGTCGTAGCTTTAGCAAGCCCGCGGCACCGCAATGGTGGCAGACGTCCTTCCAGAACCGAAATCCCGTTACCCCGTAGGCCAAGGGGGACTCATCTTGTTCTTGAGTCTGGCTTTGGTATCTCATGTTCTTCAATTTCGATTAGCATAGAAAATCGAGTTTGAAGAGGGGGGAGGGGCTTCGGGCGTACCTCGTAGTGGGCTAGCAGCATGGTCGTGAGGAGAAGTTCGTCGATGTTCTCCTGTGACAGACCATGGAACTCGTCCTGCATCTTCGCAATGCTTCGCGCGAAGAACCCTTCGGCGTCGTCGGTCGCCGTGTCGGGGTGGGTCGCGCGAGCGAAGATGGCGCGGGAGAAGGCGGACACGGCCAGGCGCAGGCTGGAGTCAGGTTGGTCTCTACCTCGGTAGGTCTCGAGGTAGTACGTGTATTCGCGCGCGAGTTCGGGGATCTCGTCGCGCTGGAACACGTAGTTCTTCAGCCAGAAGCGGAGAGCTTCGCCCGCCACGGGAGACGCCATGAGGGTTGGCGGGGAGATCACGGAGACAACGGGGTCGTCGTCGGGTTGGATCTCAACCTCGGCGCCCTCCCGGCCCTTGGGTTTCCAAGGGCGCCTGGGCCTGCCTTGAGCGAAGGCATTTTCGCTCCGAAAGAGCAGGCCGGCCGTCTCCTCCCCATCCCAGTTGCAGGGCCGATTGGCCTTTTGGCATCGACCACACGTCGGATGAACCGAGTCGCACTGGGATTCCTTAGCACACGGTGGTCCGGAGGTAATTGGCACTGTAGGCGCCTTACCTTGATGCGTCGCTGCTTGCAGGTAATGCAGCCACGGCTAGGAAAGACCATGGTGCTGCAACCAAGACAGGCGACGCTGAGGACCCTTTACTTACAAGCTTAATCTCAACCTCCAAGTAGGTGTGGAGGGAGTTGGCTTGTTTCCCGTGTGTCAGGCGCCGACGCCAACGCCTAAGGGGAGGAGGTAGCGGAGATAATCGTGGAGATAACATCAGGGGTTATCTCCGTAACGCCGCTCACGCTTCTCCATCCATGAGCGCTGTCTCTACCACGCAGACAGAAGATTGTCCGGGGAAACGGCGCTCAATGTAAACCCTGAATTGGCTGAGATACTCATCTAACCTCAACTAGCAGAAGTGTCTAGGAAGTGGTGAGTATTCGCCTATGCGTCAATGCTGGTTGCTTTGTTACTCGACGATCTTCAGAAACTGATACCATATTGTTCCGTAAGAAAATACGGTCAAGTTGTGGGGAAGACGGAGAGGGCGGGTAAGTTTTAATTGGTTAAAATCCCCGAAAAGTGGATTCTAAATGCTAACTGTGAGATTCGAACCCGAGACCTTCAAGTGAATACTTAGGTACCTAAGTTACACGAGGTCAGCCAGGTCGCGCATTTAACTACTAAGTCAACAAGCAGTAGCAGGTGATATTATCACGCTTCTGAAATGTATAAAGTTAAGATAGTATATAAAGGCAAGGTGTGAGGATTTTTATTGAACTTTTGAACTTTTTGTTGTATAGGAATGTTAGTTAAGAGGTTACTGTGACAGTATCTCGGCAACCGTAAGTTTGCTCCATGGTTTACGGTTACACAACGTCAATTAACCATCGATTTTCGGGTGGGTCTGAAGCAGGATCCGCTCTAGCTTCACCGAAATCATATAACTAAAAGAAGAAAGAATCTTCGTGCCAGTATGACCTGAGGGCAGGGGTTTAAGCCGCTAAGGTACAATTCCATACGACGAAAAAGGAATTTTTGAATAGGTACCCTTAGCTACGTGGGCATGCCTACCTAGGTAATCAGAAAGGAAAGGATTTTATAACTGAGCGACGAAAATATTATAAGTAGGTACCTACCTACCTAAGGTATGTATGTACATGTTTGGGGGGGCATGCACGTCCAAGCCATACGGTTTTTCACCGCATGAACTTATTAAACAACGCCTCGGAATGTTACTTTAAGTACCCAGATATGTAATAGCTAATTAAGAACCAGCCTCTATTTCTGAGCTGTAACATACGCAACACGCGTTACGATCCTAGGTATGACGACGAGACGTATATTCTCAGCCCGCGCTAAATCCCCTTTATGTAGTGACCTTCATCGATATTGCTAGAAGATTTGGTGTGTAAGATTGATTATCCCCCTGTACTCGTAGTCGCCGAGCAAAGCCTTCCACCGCTTTAGGGACTAACTTGGTTTAACAGGAGTCTTTTTTTTTGAGAATTGTTCTGACCGAGATGAGTGAACACAGCGTAGCTGAACACATCCCCCCTCCTTCGATCATAGAAACTGCACTTTGTGTTCTCGGGACATTTACCAATACGTGACCCCGAGGAAAGTGACAGATTCGTTGGTTAGATGAAACGCTGATATATCTATCCTGAAAATTACCTTCAATTTGCAAAATGTGCACCCAAAGCCTCCACTTCATTATAGATAAGGACCAGCTTAATGTTCAGACCCAATGTCATATCTTAACTCATCATTATAAATCCCTGATTCGGTTTTCACACAAACTTGATACATGGCGCTTATTGCCGAGGCCGGGTAGGGACGAAGTATACCAGCCAGTCGCTAGCACTCCTATAAATCCCACGGATAATGTCTACTCCACGAAGAAGCGAAGATGCGCAATCTATGGTGGAAGGTAATGAATGCTTAGGCATCTTCTAACGTATTTAGCAAAGATACCAGCTGAACGTATGGTAGGAATCGTGACTGTCCAAGATTACGGGCTTCGGTGTGCATGGCAGAAACATATGAAAGGTAAGCCCGATTTCATCATAGGGAGCTACAAATGTCAATAAACGTACCTGACATTTTCATATGGGATGCCAGTAGATATCGAAGCCAACCCCGAATTACTTTCGTTCGATATTCACAGACCTTCTAACCTGTCCCAACCCGACTCGAACTTTAACACGGACGATTTAGACAATTTTCACGATCAATGGTCCGACAAGGAATCATGTATCCAGTATCTCCAGAATATACTGGAAAAAAATCTCGAATCCGGGCGTTGCGGGCGTTGCGGGCGTAACGGACAGTACCTATTCCTCCCTCTGAATAAATTACTCCTACTTCGAAAGCCTATCATAAAACGCGCATTCGAAGAAATTTTCCGTGGGGACGGTGTTTCAATTGATGAAATGGTGAACGAGATTGGCCATGATGAGTCAGAGCATAGTCGACTCATGATATTGGCTACACTCATATATACCGATGGAATAGAATCGTTCAATTCATTTATTGGAAATAAAATACACGATACCGACTTACCCCTTAAACGATGTCGATCCCAGCTCCCCGGAACGAAAATTTCATTCCACAAGAATGGCGATGCAGAGAATAGCCTAGCAATGAATTATCTCTCTGGCCGCCACGGGATTCGTGACTTTGACCACTTTTGTTTTGGGCAGTATCGCCATCTCATCCCTTTTTTTGACATGAGTCCGGGGCCCGTACGTTTCTATAAATTCGATGATCCTAAGATCAGACTCCCCTTTACTGAATGGTACGAGCCAAAGTTCGGCGGATACGGGTCCGTTCGAAGGGTCCGGATCCATCCTGCCCATCATAACTATGTGAGTCGTACTTGGACAGGCTACATACATGGTTATTACGGGGGATCTAAATTAAAAGAGGCTAATTGGATTCATACAGGATGCATTGGATGAGAAATCCGAATTTGCGGTGAAGGAAATATCCGCAAACTTCAAATGGTACAGAGATGAGATACGAGCACTGGAGCGATTCAGTGGGCAACGATCTGGGCATGATCACCTTATCCGATTACTCATGACATTGCAACATGATGACAGGTATTACTTAGTATTTCCACTGGCACGCGGGAATTTGGTGGATCTCTGGCAGCAAAAGCAAATGTCGCCGACTACACCTCAACATGTTGAATGGGTTCTTAGTCAGTGTCTAGGTATAACTGAAGGCTTGTGGAAGATTCACCACTACTCTTCGTGGAATGATGATCAAGTCCGCATCGATGAGCAACTCCTCGTCCACGACAACAGAAATAGGGGAAGACATGGCGATATCAAGCCCGAAAATATTCTCTTCTTCTCTACACCGAATGGTAACTATCGCCTCGTTATTACCGACTTCGGATTGACTCGCTTCCATTCCGCATTCTCTATCTCGAACGTAGCTGCCGACAGGGTTGGTGGTTTCTCTCGTACATATCGGCCTCCCGAGTTCGACTTGAACTCACCTATTTCGCAAGCATACGATATGTGGAGCCTAGGATGCGTTTTCCTAGAATTTATCTCCTGGTTGCTTATTGGATATAGTAGCACACGGCCTACATTCAACCGAGCGCGGCTTCAAGACGATGCTCCTAGTCATAACGTCGTGGAGGACAAATTTTTCAATATTCATGGCCGTGTTCCGACTGTGAAGCCGTCCGTCAATGAAGTGAGTATTTTGTTACCTAGGTAATCACCTAAGGTTTATACGCCAAATGTTTGTGATTCATGTTCTAATAATTCAGTGGATTCATAAACTTCGAACCAATGGTACATGTCCGAGCGCTATGAAAGACTTCTTGGACATTATCGAGAATGGCCTGCTTCAACCAAACCCTCAGGATCGATGGAAGATTGAGATGTTTCATGGTCACTTAAAGGGTATATGCGACGACTACAAAAAGGCTCCCAACGAAACTTGGGGCAATGATGCCAATTCAACCCTTGCAGTCTTTGACGAGAAATACCGTGTGGTTGGACATTTGCGGGTATGTCGCTCTCCGCATAGATGTGGCACTATGATGATAGAAGCTTACAAAAACAGATGCCACACAAGGGGCCACTGAGGCAAACCCAAGATCAAAGACGGATTGAATTGCAAAGGAAGATTCTAGATCAAGCTAACAGAAGAAGGGGGATTAGGAACATGACATATGGGAATTTGAATGATGCCATGCAAACTGTTGAAGAGAATACATCGACAAGTCCCACCGAAGAGTCGCAAGAGACGGAACTTGCAAGAAAGGATATAACTAAGACTTCTGGTCAGCTGGCACAAGAAGGGTTAGAAAATCGGGCTATAAAATTTGATTCAGCAACCCAGCTCAATCCAGTACACCTCGATATCAAACCCTCACCATTCCAATCGGTTAGGAAGGCCTTTCAAGACGGATATGCTCGATTTAAAAGGATCTCAAAGCGGCTTGCTTGTATTGGGGTGAATTGAGGACAGTTCACATCCTTCCAAGGCGGTGTATACTATTGGATTACTGGGACATATCGATAAGCATGGTGATTTATAGTGAAAATTGACGGCCGCGGATCGTGAATTCGGAGCCTATGTACTACCGTGTCGTACCTAGGTACCTACCTAGGTACATGTTCGTACGTGGGGCCGAACATTTCTAATCTAGTACATATAACTACACTATGGGGTGGGGTTTTCGTAATTATGTCAGCAGCTGTGTCAATAAATTTACATAATTACCATTTTTGACACGATTTCAACACCCTGCCAATAGGTCAACATCGTATCTATTTGAATAGCTGGATTGACTGTATTGTATGTAATTATCATGCAGTCGTATTTCGTCAGTATTTTAGGTTGTCAGGGTGTTGAAATTACTGTTGAATTTGACGTAATTACCACGGCTAGACACCCTGTCTGTAAATAACCTCAATACAACACCCTCTCAGAAATCAACACCCTGTCAACGTAATTTATCTACAGCACAGGAAGGTACGATATGTTTCTTTATATATGGCAATAAGAAGTTAGTCATCAGTATTCGTAATTTGTAGCCCGTGGTCTAGTGGTAAAATGCGTAGCTTGTAATCGTAATCGTACCTATTCGAATGACTGTAAATATGACTTTTTTCGTATGATAATTGACCTTGTAAATGTAATTGTACAATCTTAAGGTCCTGTATTCGAATCCCTGGCTGACCTTTCTTTTTTCCTTTTTTTTTTTTTTTTTACTTAAATACGTTGACATCGTGACCAGCTACTGACATCGTGGCTAGGTTGACATACGTCAATCAGGAGGTAATTACAATGAATTACAAGCCTGTCTATACGGCAATAGCTTCCTTCCTAGTGACCCTTTTCAACTCGAGGTAATTACGACGAAATATGACCCTTTCTGTATGGCAATGGCCTCCTTCCCTGAAACCCTTGTTTATGTAATACAATTGCCCTTGGGGGTAACAATAGTAAATCTACCAGCCAATCGGATAGGAGTTAAATTCATCAGCTCGGTTTTACGAACATTATGACCACCCCCCGACATTGTTGCTGACATAATGACCAAATACCCCCCTCACCCGCTAGTGTACCTAGGTACTTAGGTAGAGAACGGAGGTAGCACGCTGGCACGTTTTGGTACGTGCACTAGATACTCCGACCCCGACGGCCCCACTAAGTATCGTCATCTAGGTACATCCATGAATGTATATAGCTATTCAGGTAGGTACTTGTCGTAATCGCATCTATTTTATGGATAATCGCGTGAAAGAAGTAGTAAATCAAATGGATTTATCTCCATTCTTTCGGAATCGTAGGGTTGGGCAAAGACGGATATGATAACGGATGGTCCATTTTATCATGCGGACCTTTCATGGCCCTCTGCTTATTGAGCACCTACTCTCCGAGTGTTTACCCAGGTTGTCATATGACTTAGCTGAACCTTAATTGTATATATAAAGTATCGACAGTGCTCCGCACTGTAATTAGATACACAGGTGCTCAGAGTTGCAGGAATTTAGCGAGACAGCAGCGAATAAAGAGATATTTTAGCGTCCCTCGTCTATGGTTTTGGGGCAGTTCCAGGTGGGATTGTTCCGAGCCGCTAGTCGCTAATTGGATGGTGAAGGAATTGAACTCTGAATTAGGTAAGTACTTAGGTACATACAGCTGTTTGCTTTTTCTTGCTCAGCTATGTGCCTTCCTCAATATTTCTAGTCATGAATCATGACATCAGACAAGAGCGTCCCGTTCTTTGAGATTAGGTTTATTTGTATGTAGGTTTACGTGTTTAGGTACCACCTTCCTTAGAGTTGATGATTATTGCCGTGGATGCACCAGTGACTGTATATAGGTAGGTACCTAGGTAACGGGATTGAAGTATTGGCAGTTACAACATCGCATCGTAACCTCCACGCATTTACACAAACATACAAACATGCAAGTGCTATGAAGAGTCATACTGTCCCGCGCATGTGGTCCGAGTATTACCTAGGATACAATGATACATGTACAAGTAAACCTTCGGTGTTTAAGTTTCAACACCAACCCAAGTCCAATCGATAATCGTAACAAACTCCTCTTGACCCATCCCAATTTCGACATCCAATTCATGGTCATACTTGAAAGGTACGAACGCATATAGAGATCGAGTATCGAAGAATCCTTCGATCTAAAAACTAAGCTGAGTTACTGATGATTGACCCTGTTAGCTTAGTGCAAGCGGGTGTCTTACCAACAACTTCTTCGTGTAGATCCCATCCAATGCGCCGAGAATCAGACACGCCCGCGGACGAGGTTTCCTTATCCCTGTCTATATAATCTCTCGTTCTTTGGTGCCCGCCGGACAATCGGGACAATCGGGACAATTGTTTAGATTGTTGAAGATTGTTCTGCTTGAAATGACCATATAAAACGTATTCGACATCGAAGCAATCGTCTCAAATTACGACACATTGACTCGCACTCCATTCCTCAGTCTACGTTAATTATCATTGACCTTGAAACAACAGCGCGCTCTTATAGACACTCCGGAATTCGAAATACCACCGACATATAGAACTGCCGCTTTCGCAACACCATGTCTACAATTACGACAACTTCTAGTACTCGATTTGCTCGAGAGAGCCAAGTACAAGGGGAATCTCAAAATGACGCTAGTTTTGAGAGGGCGGCGCAAGGCATGCTAGATTCCGAATTTGAAGATTGGCCGAACGAGGCGGGAGTAAGTATCTAAGTCTCGTTATCAATCGCGGATGTCATACTGACAATTATCATAAGTTCGAGGGCTTGGACGAGATAAGCGGTCCTGTTGAACTAACCGTGAAAGGCTCAATTCCTTCGTGGGCCGCGGGTTCGCTGTACCGTACTGGACCCGGACAGTACAGCGTTGAAGGCACCCCTAAAGGTACATTCTATATCACGCATTGGTTCGACGGCTTCGGTCATACCCATAGATTCGACATTATAGAGACAGGGGACACCAAGTCCCCCGTCAGAGTCGAGTACTCTTCCAAGCGTCAGAGCCCGGAGCTTTTCGAAGCAGTCAAAAGAGATGGACGAAAGCCCGACGTCGGGTTTGGCCAAAAGAGGGACCCATGTATAGGTCTATTTGGAAAGGTCATGAGCGTATGGCGAAGTTCGTCTGAGATTCGAGGCCCTAGTAAAGGCCCGAATTTCGATAACGTATGCGTTACGGTGAACGCCAATGTGCCCGTCTTGCTATCGGGTGCCACCGAATCCGGTCACCGGGGGGGTATTAAGTCTATATGGCTAGGTACGGACACCGGACTTATGAAAGAAGTTGATCAAGATACTCTGGAACCAATCGGAGTAGCCCATCAAACCAAACTCCACCTGGATCTTAAGGGTCCGCTCAGCTGTGCCCACGCCCAGAGGGACCCGGAGACTGGCGATTTCTTTAATTATAACCTCGAAATGGGTCGTTGCCCGGCGTATCGTGTCTTCCGAGCAAATGCATCGACTAGAACCACCGACATTTTGGCCACAATATCTGGCCCCGACATAAAGCCAGCATACAATCATTCCTTCTTCCTCTCGCCTTCGTTCGTTATCCTGTGTATCCCGTCGACACATCTTAGCTTCTACGGTCTCAGCGTTCCGTGGATGGGTAATGTGGCCGATGCTATCGAACCCTTCAACGAGTCAAAGCTCTGCAAATGGTATGTCGTCGACCGTCTTAAGGGTCGCGGGGTAGTTGCAACATTCGATAGTCCAGCGGGTTTCTTCTTCCATAGCATCAACTCCTTTGAAGAGTGCAATGAGAAAACTGGCGATATCGACTTGTATTGCGACGTTATTGAATACCCCAATACCGACGTGATACGGGCGTTTGATATGGATGTCATATTGAATAGGGGAGATGCAGCAAGAAATTATTGGGGCGATGAGGAACGCGGCCGGAACTGTCTTGCTCGATTGACGAGACGGAAGGCCACGATCCCTAGGATGAATTCACTCGATGGAAATGTATCGACTACCCAAGTAACGTCGGAAAAGATATTTGAGATCAAAGCACCGCACGCCGGCGAACTACCCATTATCAATCCACTTTACGCGACCAGGAATTACCGCTATGCGTACAGCATATCGAACCGCGGCTATAGCACATTTTTCGATGCTATCGTCAAAACAGACCTGGACAAGCGCGAAGCATCGTTCTGGGAGAACCCAAAGGGTCATACCCCGGGCGAGCCAATCTTTGTGCCTCGTCCTAGAGCACAGGGCGAAAAGGAACTGGATGAGGATGATGGTGTACTATTGAGCGTTGTGCTTGATGGGGTTGGTAAGACAAGCTATCTTCTGTGCCTGGATGCAAAGACAATGAAGGAGTTGGGACGTGCTGAGTGCGGTTTCCCTGTCGCGTTTGGTTTCCATGGCCTACACGCACCATCGTCTTCGGGGCTATAATAAGGCACGATGAATGCTTTATGCATTCGTGTCCATCTATATGGCAGTCGTTTCTAAGCCAGGGGCGTTTTACTTTTCGATTATTTTTATTGCGAGGTTTTTACAATATAGACTAAGGAATCGCGGGTTAGTTAAAGGATGCATTTCCACTAGACACGCACGAGACAGTCGAGGGTCTAGGGAGCTAAATATTATCCCATGTTTTCATAAACAATACTATCCTACTACTTTTTAAGTAAATGACACCGCCAATGATTAACTTGTGAAATAGATATCTAACCTAGATGAGCGTGTCTCCACCATACATAACATACAATGTCACCCAGCAACCAAACCATATAAAGCGAGGTAAATGTCGGTGGAATATTTACACCGTAGGATTCTCATCGTGATGCGACAACCCATCGCTATGTTGCTCGCTCGTCAAATCCGGCTTCTCGGCAGGAGCACTCTCGGAAACATCCGCAGCGGTAGTAACGCCACCATCAGCAGTTGATGTCACCGCCTGTCGTTGCGCGAAGGTGGTGCTAGGTGTCCAACTAGCACTCTTGCGTGCGCTGGTGACCTCGCTGTATAACTCGTCGACCTCTTCTAGTGACCAGCCCTTGGTCTCGTAGATGAAGAAATACACGAACGAGATGCAGATAAAGCAGGCGCCGAACCAGACGAAGAAAATCTTAGATTGCAGGTTTGCGTAGCCTTCTCCGTAGTTGACTAGGTAGGGGGTCGCGTATGCTATCGCCCAGTTTAGGAGCCACTGTTGATGGATACTTAGTTAAGTAGATTCAAATTGAAAGAAAGGAGACAATTGGACTGAACTTACGTTAGTAGCGGTAGTCATACTCAAACTCTTGGCTCGCGTCTTAAGCGGGTAGATCTCGCCGGTTACAACCCACGCAAGAGGTCCCCAGGTACTGGCGAAGAAGAAAATGTAGATACAGACAAATGCGATACCGGCTTTTTGCGCAGCGACGTTGTACACGATGATATTTCCCAATGAGTCTTGTCCTGTTGTTAGAGTGCCGAGCATGGCCACTAGGAATTGGCTGATGCACATTCCGACGGCACCCCAGAGGAGAAGGGGACGACGGCCGAGTTTGTCAACTGCCCAGAGACCGGGGATGGTCGAGACGACGTTGATGCAGGATGTGATCATTTGGATTGTGAATGGATCTTGGATACCCGAGTTCTTGAAATATTGGGTTCCGTAGTAGAAGATGAAGTTAATGCCTAGTAAAACTAATGGTTAGAACAGCTTATTCTCAAGCAAGACAGAGCATCATTACCTGTTAGTTGCTGCAGCGCCTGCAATCCCATTCCGGTGAGCTGACGCTTCAACATGGGTCCACGGAAACAGTCGAGATACGTGGACGTTCCGATGCTCATCTCGTAATCGTGGTTTGCTTGGATTTCGCGAAGCTCGCTTTCGATCGCCGCGTGCTTGGGTTCGATCCTTCGAAGCTTACTGAGGGAGTTTGCGGCTTTGTCATGCTGGCCTCTCTTGATCAAGAATCGTGGCGTCTCTGGCAGCAAGAGCATACCGCTGATCAAAATGATGGCCCACGCAAATTGGACAGCGACTGGGATACGGTATGAGCCGGTATCTTGTCGGTATTGTGTTGCGTAGTCTACAACGGCAGCCAAGAGTAGACCAATTGTAATCGCGAATTGATAAGCTCCGACGATGGCTCCTCGAATCCATTTCGGTGCGGTTTCGCTTTGGTATAATGGGACTATCCTCTTTGTTAACGGATTGAAACAATCAAATACTTAACAACACATCACACGTACTCAGCGCTGAGATCAAACCGACACCAAAACCTGCAAAGAACCGCCCAGCCAAGAACAACGGTAACGCTGTAGCAGCAGTCTGTAATATCACACCCAGAATAAACACCCAAGAAGAAGCAATAAGGGCGAACCGTCGACCTATTGTATCAGCGAGGAATGGTGACCCTAGGGACCCGAAGAACGTGCCAGCGGATAAAATGGATACAATGGCGGAAGATTGGGACGGCGATACGTCTTTGTGGCCCTTCGTATTGACATAACCTGTCGAGAAGAGATTTTGCCAATAGTCCATAGCTAGTATACCGCTGATGGTACCGGTATCATAACTGCGCTCATCAAATCAACGCATTAGATTATTGTGCGCGTGGATACTCATGGCTTCTGCACGTACCCGTATAGAACTCCACCAAAGGCCACGAAGAGACCGATGGCGATAGCTGGCCATGCCTTGCCGGCATCTTCGGCGGGTTTCTGGACCGCAAATCGAACCATCGTGGACGTTATGATTGTGCTGGAAACCTATAGTCAACCGGGGTCAGGTAAAACCTTAGTATACGAAATGACTACAGGGTGACCATGAAGCTTTGTCGATCAGACGGTTGCGGATAACTTTCTCTTTCAGGCGAGCGAAGGAATTTTATACATGTGACCCTCGGGAAAAAATATCGAAAATAATTTTAAGGATCACAGACGCGAACGCATTTTATTTTTAATTTTCGTAGCCAGGGGATGGTTATAGGTAATTATACTACTAACGATAATAAGTTGTATGCGTAACTGTGGGCGACCACGCCGCAGGAGAAGGACACGAGGCACCGGGGTATCGAAGCCATTAAGAATTGCAGGAGAAATAAAATAAGAAAAAAGTCGGGACCCCTGCCGTTTAGTTTACCAGCAAATCAAACTCGTCTGGGTACCCCAGGGTATCAGTCGATAACGAGATTTGGATAGGGTGCTGGGTATGGAATTATTAGATGGAACTCGAGGGAGGGGTACACACAGTGGGCAAAAAGGACGAGTGGAAAACTTCGATCCCGAAAATTCATCATCGAGGCTCCCTGTCCCATCTAGGCAAGACCTTTGACAAGGTAGTACATCACGAGGCTTAGCCAGTCGCGGCCGGTCCGATTGTAGCGCAGAGATTACAGCCTGCATGTCCCAATCCAATGATTTCCTGGATCGGGTCCCGAGGGAAAGTGTGCTGGAAGAGAGGTAGAGAGAGAGATCTATGTGGGTGTGTATCTCGCTGGAGTGGCACCGCAAATCTTAACTCTCGGGACCCATATGTACGAAGTAGCAATATCGAACGGGCCAACATGACTAAGGTAGCGCAAAGCTCCTTATTTATGTGGTGGACACGGACAACAGCCTACACTACTCGTGAGCTCGTCAATTGTAGGACGATGCGTGGCTAGGGACCTTAAATAAGAAATGACAAGGGCCAGATGTTGGGTAACGCGGTGCCTGTGGTATTGGATTTGGATGTATAACGTTTCCTAAAGAGGGGAGAGAATAGTGACGTGGGAGTTGGTGTTTCAGGAATTCTTCAGATAGAAAGTAACTCATCCCGTCTTGCATATTCGTCTCACGAGGTACGAGGTCTGCATAAGGTGTAGGTGGCTAATAGCTTTGTTCGTGCCGTCGAAGCTGCGAAGCCGCGAGGCAATCCTGAGTCGAAACAACGCGCCAAATGGAACGGATGACTAGGATTCCTTAGAAAGCCTAGACGGGATGGATGCGGGTGTAGGGCTCCACTGCATTAGCTGCTTACCATCGTGCTATAGGGACAAGATGAAGCTATCAAATTAGGTAACTAAGCTTCCTAAGCCTTCCCCATACTTACCTAGGTGCCAAGTAGGTACACAGGTATTCATATTCTGACATCCCACACCCCCCGCAACCCGGTATTACAGGGGGCGTGCAAGTGCCGTTCACTAAAAAGAGACCGGCGAATTCTCCATCCAATATACTTGTGTCTCTAGTCTGGCTTTAGTAGATGTTGTGCGACGCTTGCAAGAATAGAACTGTTTCGATTCGTATTGTCAACTCTACGAGTTTGTACTCAGGTATCTTTGTTGACTGGATGAATGTCTTGTTGATGCTCTCGGCTTAAAATGCACGATCTAATGCAGGGAATCTGGCCGACATCAAGATGGCTCGATACTCATTGTCCGAGCGTTGAGTATAATACCGCCGAGAAGGAGCGTCAATTCGGGATGTCATCTTTTAGGATTTTCAATAAAACCTGTCCGGAGGCGTAAATGATAGGCTACGAATGGCTGTTGGCTCAGATATTGAATAGTAAGCATTGACGCCAGATGTGCAGAATTTGTTTCTTAAAATTGGGTATGGTATGGCACCCAATGACATAGAAGGTGACGACCAATGCAACACATCGTCTACCTACTATTAAATCTTCTTCGTGTTCTTCATGGAAACATATGCCCCCGACGTAGGTCGATAAGAATCATAAACGGCTGAGTTTAATGGAGGATCTCATATCGGCCAAACCGGAGATGACGATAATTTGCATCCTCTGGGGTTCAATGTAGTCAGCTCCCCGTTCGAGGTTAGAGGTTGGGATAGCTTCGGCGGTCTAGACTATAGTATGGTTATAATATGGGGTATATGGGGTATACTACTTGGTAACCCCGAGAGGCAATAGGTAGGTAGGAAAGGAAAGGCTAGACTCCGATGACCACGTTTCAGACGCATCGGACCGATATATCGCACTCGAAATCTCTGGTTCCGGTGTTAATTCTCAAGCAAGTCGGGATTGAGATCGGTGATCATACGAAGATTCCGTTTTGTACCAAACTTGGTGCCAATAAAAGGAGCGAATAGCTTAAACGAGCTTTAATGTATGACTAAATGGTTGATTTCGCTTGAAACATATACCTTTCTTTGGCCACACACATGATGAGTTGTAGACAGACTTGGATTATTGTATTGGACGAGTCGTATAAAAATGATGAAGGAGGAAGAAGTCGTTAAGGTTACTAGAGGCATTTATGGGCACGTGCTGACGTTTAGTGTAGGGCTGTTAGGGCTCTAATTATAGTGGCACTAGTTGCCTGAGGCCTCGCAAAGGCAATCGCTAACCACTACAAGCATTAGCGTAGTTACCTTAGGTATTGTAAGCTGTCATCATCGTGAAATAAACTTCAGCTTAGTCTATAGTACGCGACTAGCGACAGCTTATCTGATATTTGATATGAATCTAGATAACTTAAACTTCCTCGGATGTTAACGCATCTCTTTACACATTCATGATCATGGCCCAACAACCAAAGACCACTACGACTGCAGCTACAGCTACAACTACTACTACCCCAAAACAAGGCTCTGCTGTTCGTGGGGCATCCTTGCTAATCGTCCTCCAGATCGCGTCGCGCGCCGTCACTTTCATAGCCAACCAACTCCTACTTCGTTTCCTCACAGCTCAACTACTTGGTGTTTCGACTCAGCTCGAAGTCTATTATCTATCCGTCCTATTCTTTGCTCGAGAGTCTTTACGCGTAGCTATCCAGAGACAAGAGAGTCCCTCAACCTCCTCTGGTGTCGACAATGATAAATCCAATGCAAGGGATAGCCAGTCGGTGGTCAATATTGCGCACCTCTCCCTCGTGCTAGGCTTGGGTACATCGGTTGGACTTGGCTGGGCATATATTCGCTATGTAGACTCTGCTACTGCTGAGACACCATACCTCGATGTTGCTCTTCGTATATATGGGTTGGCAGCTATCGTCGAACTACTCTCCGAACCCGCATTCGTTATTCTACAATACCGACTACGCTTTGGACCTCGAGCCGCCGCCGAATCGATTGCCACTTTCTTTCGATGTCTCGTTACGTTCGGAGCTGCCAATTGGGCTTGGAGGAAGGGTTTAGAGTTTGGTGTATTGCCGTTCGCGTTGGGACAGCTGGCTTATGGAGTTGGACTCCTCGCCGTATATACATGGTACGGGGCACAATTGGCGTCTGCTGAAGGGTTCTCTCTATTCCTAAGAAGGAGTTCTTCACCGGAACATAAGTCTAGCAAAGAGAAGGATACAAGACAACCTCCCGAGACCGAATACGTGTTCGGCTACTTCTTCAAGCCAACTCTACAACTCGCCTCTAGTCTGACAGCGCAATCCTTCGTGAAGCATATTCTCACACAAGGCGATACATTCCTAGTCTCCATACTGTCCGATCCCAGGTCTCAGGGTATTTATGCTCTTGCCAATAATTACGGGAGCTTGTTGGCACGTCTGGTTTTTCAACCCATTGAGGAGAGTAGTCGAAACTACTTTAGCAAGTTGCTCTCCTCTGCTAAAGGTTCGCCCGAAAAACAAGCGATCGCTAAGGCACGTTCGGATTTACAAGCCCTGCTGAAGTTCTACGTCCTCCTGAGCGTGGTCGTAGTGACGTTGGGACCATACGGTGCTCCCTTGCTGGTCCAGATTGTCGCGGGGCCCAAATGGTCTGCTAGCGGAGCGGGTGCCGTATTGGCACGATATTGTCTATATATCCCTCTTCTAGCAATCAACGGCGTTGCCGAAGCATTCGTCTCGTCAGTTGCTACGGAATCCGAAGTACATCGTCAAAGCCTATGGATGGGCGCGTTTAGTTTAGCATTTGGCATCGCTGGCTTCGTCTCCCTTCGTGTCTTGGACCTCGGCGCGGCAGGCCTGGTATACGCCAATAGCATTAATATGCTATGTCGAATCATCTGGAGTGGAACCTTCATCTCCCACTACTTCAGGAATAACGGAAGTGATTTCAGCTGGAGCGGTGTGCTTCCAAACGGGTTGGCACTATCAACTCTTGCAACGGCTGCCTTTTGGGCTTCCGTAATGCGGGCTGGCATCTCCGTTGGTGATGTCTCGCCGCACGTTTTTAAAGATCTAATCACTATCATAATAAGAGCAATACCATTCGTGGCTGTCATGTAAGTTTTCTTGAGTACCTTTTGCCTATCTATTTGCCGACGTATGCCTAACCATAAGAGCAGTGCCTACACCGAACGCAAATACCTTCTGGACTGTTACCATTCCGTCCGCGGCCGAAACCAGACAACAAGGTAACGTCTACGTGTGGATATAGCCGTCCCATAGAAAATAGTGCGTGTCGCCTTAATGCCCCCTTAATCATCAAATGTGATCTTAGTGCCCTTCTTCGTCATGTCAACGTCCTTGAAGAATGCTCCGTAAGTACCATGCGCCTTCTTTTTAACGGTGGTACCAAACTTCATTAGGTCTTCTGGTACTGGCTGACCCGCGGCTTTGAGGATATTGATAAGCCTAGAGAGGTGTTAGCAGAAGTCCATGCTTTTTTGGATAGGCGGGTGGGTTAATGTTCAACATACTCTCCAGAATGCGCCTTATCGTGCTCGGTGAAGAGCGTGATGGCTTGTCCGGTTTTGCCTGCTCGTCCGGTACGGCCAATACGATGAACGTAGTCTTCAATTGTGAGCGGGAACTGGAATAGACTCGTTAGCATATTGTCATGTACATTGAGCTAGCGAATGGATAGACAATTTGACTTACTGTGACGTTAATCACGAGTTTAACTTCGGGGATATCTAAACCTCGCGCAGCGACATCCGTTGCGACTAGAACAGGTGTCTGTCCCGTCTTAAATGCTTCCAAACTTCGAGTTCTCTGCTCTTGTCTCAAGTCACCGTGTATACCCACAACCTTGATACCACGTTGTTGAAGGAACCCTTCGACGCGAGTAGCTTCTTTCTTATACAGACAGAAAACTAGGACTCGCTCGTTCCTAGGCTGAGCCTTGAGTAGCTGTAATAATCTCTGTTCCTTACCGCGAGGATCCACAATCTCGACACGCTGTTCGATTCTTGTGTTCGCTTGTAAGTCACCGCTCTCGTTGCCGCCTATTTGGATCTTAACGGGCGATACCATGAAAGTAGAAGCAAGAGCTTGTACGCTCTGCGGCCACGTCGCGGTGAACATGAGCGTCTGGCGCTCTCCTTTCCTCGGCGTACATCCGATGATCCTTTTGATATCATCTTCAAATCCCTTGTCCAACATACGGTCGGCTTCGTCTAGTACTACGAACCTAGCGTCATCTAACTTAACGGCACCCTCGTCGAGGAAATCCTTTAAGCGACCAGGCGTCGCGACAATGACGTCTGCCTTGCGCAATAGAACCCGCTGGTCGTCTTTTGGCGCACCGCCGTAGACACATACGGTTTTTAGGCCGACGAGATCACCGAGCTTGGCGAGTTGCTCGTTTGTCTGCATTGCGAGCTCGCGCGTGGGCGATACTACGACTGCGCGTATCCTCCCGCTACCCTTGGACTTGGGCATCCCTAGTACGGCGGAGATGAGGGGTAGCCCGAAGGCAATGGTCTTTCCTGAACCCGTCTCTGCTACGCCGACGATGTCCCGGCCGGAGAGGCCGAAGGGCCATGATGCGGCTTGGATGGGAGTGGGGGCTTTGAAGGAGGCGAACGGGTTTTTGCTGATTAGAGCGGAGGATGGTAGGTGGGCGAATTCTATGATGGGACGGAGGGGTTTGGTAGAAAGGGGATCGGTAACGGTGATTTCGTGAGTGCTTAGGAAGGTCGTAATGTCGGACTCTGGGACGGCGGATAAAGCCGCTGTCTGCTCGTATGTTTGTGGCGTGTTCGAAGAAGCTGGAGCGTCGGTAGTTCCATTCGTAGTCTCTGGTACGTCCCCGTTGGTATGTCCGTTGAGGACACCATTAGACTCTGCTTCTTCTGTCTTGCGCTTCTTTTTGTCTTTCTTGTCCTTCTTATCCTTTTTACTCTTCTTCTCTTTCTTGGATTTGCGATCCGAGTCCACTTCGTCGCGAGACGGTACTTCGTCGGTTTCAGCAGTTGCGACTTGTTCTTCTACCTCCTCGCTTTTTGGCACATGTTCTGGGTCTGCTCCATTGCTATTTGCAACCTCATCCTCTGTATGCTTCCTTTTCTTTTCTTTCTTTTCCTTTTTCTTGTCCTTCTTTTTCGATTTCGTTTCGCCGTTGGTCTCTGGGACTGTGGCTTCCACTGCAGAATCTACTGGAGTTGAGTCTTCCGTGTTGGCGTCTCGTATTTTCTCTTTGCGATCCTTCTTCTCCTTCTTCTCCTTCTTGTCTTTCTTGGACTTCTTGCGCGAAATGGCTCCGGCTTCTACCTCTTCGGCATCTTCGAGGCGATGCTTCGACATGTTTGCAGGTTTCGTTGGGATGATTGGGGAGCCGACTAGTTTTCAAAGCAATTAAACCGACGGCAGAAGATCTGAGCAACTAATTCTTCGCAAGCAAGAATTGGCCTCCACAAGCGCCGTGGTTTGTGAGAAAGCTAGACGGTACAACTATGAAGAAAAAAAAAAAATCAATTGAGTATGCCGATACCGATAAGATAAGGTTGGTCCCACTTAACCTAAGGGCCTAAGTGGGCTAGTGGGCTTAACTAGGAATAGTGGGACTAACCAACCTTGAAATTTTGCATGGACGGAGTTTATGTAGCTCCGATGATGAGGTGGCGTTCCTTGTTACCGTCAAGATTATGAGGCCATTTCTAACGTTCAATAGTAGAGATGTTATATGAAGCTTAAGACGCGTGTGATGGCATCTGATTTGTTATCGAAAGACTACAAAATAAGAGTCTCATTGATGGTGAGCGGAGAGTGATTCAACCACGGCCGCACTGCAATTTGCTACTCCCCTTATCTCATTGACAGATGACTTGAAAGAAATGGCTCAACGTGGTTTTACAATTTTATTCCCAAATGTAGGACTATTGTACATCTCGTAACGAGTGTTGTAAGAACACATAATAGGTTCAACGACTCGAGGAATGGTGAGATTGCATGTCCATCGCCTCCCCAACTCCAAAAGCACATACTCAAAGGAAGAAGGCCCTCCATACCTAGGTATTCATCGAGATCTTGCGACAAACGATATCGTGAAGACTTGCTGTTTGTTTCCTTCCTCGTTGCTAACCCTGTGCGGGTTCACCATTTCATCATCTAAACGACAACTTTTCGTAGACCTATTGATTCCGCCTTACTCCGTATCCCATGCAAGAAATGAATTGTTCCGCCAAACAGACTAGATTAAACTAGTAGACGGTCTCGCCCTTAAGCAGTTGCGGCGGCAACCTCGCCAACACTGGGTAGCTTAGCTGCGGTGCCGGCAAGACTCGTGGGCTTGGCGTGAGGGTTCTTGCTGTAGTAGTTGGTGATAGCAGACTTGATAGCATCCTCGGCCAACATGGAGCAGTGCACTAGATGAAATATTAGTATTTTGATCCACGATAGTCGTCTTCACAATGATAAAAAATTGGATGACTTACATTTGACGGGTGGCAAGCAGAGTTCCTTAGCAATCTCTGTGTTCTTGATCCGTCCTGCCTCTTCCAAAGTCATGCCTCGAACGAGTTCGGTCAGGTAGCTTGAACTGGCGATAGCGCTACCGCAGCCAAAAGTCTTGAATTTGACGTCGGCGATGGTGTTGTCCTTGGGGTCAACTCGAATTTGCAATTTCATGACATCGCCACAAGCCGGTGCGCCAACTAGACCGGTACCAACGTCGACATCGGTCTTAAGCATAGAGCCAACATTACGCGGTCGGCTGTAGTGGTCGAGGACCTTCTCGTGATATGATCGGCGCGAAACATTAGCGAACGGGCTGAGAGTCTGACGGGTGGCGATGCGAGGTGTCGTAGATGCGACTGCTCGTCGAGCAGTATTAGCCAGTGTTCGCGATAGCATTTTGGCGAATGTGATATTCGTGAGATTTATTCGAGTAGTCGTTTAGATTATCTCGATGGATGATAGAATGCGCAATGCTGATTGTTTGCTGTCAAAGAGAGAAAAAAATTGAGGTGTAGCGGAAAGGATGGAAGAGATAGAAATTTAGGTCGGGAGTTTATTAATTCGGAGATGATGAGGTCAAACGTAGAAACCCCAAAAATATGAAGCGGTCTTTGTCGGCGATCTCGGTAATAAAATGGATCTGGGGCGCTGTGGCGAATCAAGAAGCTTTAAATCTAGAATGAAATCATAAGCCTCGGAGATGATAAGTCGCACTGTAAGGAGGGGTTGGCTGTAGGGGTATTATAGACCGTGTGAATTTGAAAAGGTTTGCGCTAATCAGATGGTGCACACTGTAATGCTGGTCAGCTTCTCCACATTTTCTCTCTTATCAGATCCGTTCTTGCAGCTTTCTCACGCTGCCACGCTTTTAACTTGGGTCCGAGTCCGATAAATCTAATTGCTGGCCGAACCTTCTAGGCGTGTCATCTGCAGGCAATTGATTGCCAACTGCTAGCATTTTGGAACCCCGCCCACATTTTAGGTTGTACGCGTTGGCTGCCAGTACCTAGATTATGTACCTAGGCATCACCATAACGTGGGGCAATTTCAACTCGTACCCCTCCATCCGAAGCTCAATGTACATGTACCTCCCACCTACCGCATGAAGCTCCTCACGCCGTGCGTAGCTTCTGCACCAGTTACGTTACCGCCTTCGGTTGCCTACTTCTTACCTGATGTTTTAGAGGAAAGAGCTTCTTAACGAATGAATTTCGTTTGTATTTGAACACCACCGAAATATTTAATTTTTTATTTATTCTGAACTTTGTCAACAAAACTTCGTAACTTGATACATCACCACTCTTTACTGCTCCGACATCGACATTGTTGTACCTCTCTTCGTATCCAACTTCTCCTCTTCCCTTCAAGATGGCGTGTCAACATCTTGATTCCATCTGTAAGTCGGAACGAAACTATAGCTTCAATTTATCGTGTGTACTCTTGTAGCTTACAATGTGACGCATTGCAGCCTTAAGCCCTCCAACACCAGCCCAGTCGGTCTACCGCGAAGATTGCACACAGTGCTTTGATTCTATCGTAAGCTTTGCCTCTCCTATACCGACTACGGCTCCTCTAGCCTTGTACTAATAGGTACATATTTACGCGGATTAGGACGAACCCTATGGTCTAGATGTCTGCCTGCAATGTTTCAACGGAGGTTGCCCTGGCGAGAATGCTCATTCGCAGCTTCACCATGTCACGCGTAGTCACCCACTCGCCCTTAATATTCGTCGAACCCGAAAGAGAGTCGTTAAAGATGAACCACCTGCGAAGATGACCAAGCTAGCTATAGCAGCCGAGACCGAAGCCGATCGATACGACATTACAACAACCGTCAAATGCCACGAATGCTCGACCGAGCTTGACAAGACTAGTCCGAAGCTCGCCCCAATCGTTGACGGTATTCTCAAGGCAAATGCATTCTCGCGACAAGAGGAGGTCAAAGCCTGGGAGCAAGAATTGACTGGTTGCGAACACATTCTTCTGTTACAACAACAGGAGAGTCGTAAACTCCAAAGCGACCTGGGTCACTGTTCCAAGTGTGACCTTAAGGAGAACCTATGGTTATGTCTGGAATGCGGCAATTTGGGCTGCGGGCGAGCTCAATTTGGTGGCGTTGGAGGCAATTCGCACGGACTAGCACACGCAACCGAGACGAAGCACGCAGTCGCTGTCAAGTTAGGATCCATTAGTCCAGAGGGCACGGCAGATGTATATTGCTACGAGTGTGATGACGAGCGCGTCGACAACGATCTTGCGCCCCACTTGGCACACTGGAGCATCATACTCTCTGATCAGGTCAAGACAGAGAAGAGCTTAACGGAGATGCAGATCGAGCAGAATCTCCGTTGGGAGTTCTCTATGACTACCGAGGATGGAAAGGAGCTTAAACCGCTATACGGGCCTGGCTTGACCGGATTGAAGAACCTCGGTAACAGTTGTTATCTTGCAAGCATACTACAGTGTCTATTTGACCTGCCTGCCTTCCACACACGTTATTATGTCGATGGTGATTTGCCAATCGTCCCCGATCCCGCCCAGGACTTGGAAACGCAACTTCGCAAGCTAGGAGACGGTCTTTGGTCAGGCCGTTACTCGAAGCCGGATTCCGATGTGATAGCTTCTGAAGATTCCCCCGAAATCCCGCACCAGAAAGGTTTGGCTCCCAGCATGCTCAAGCATCTTATTGGCCGAGGGCATGCCGAATTTTCTACAATGCGCCAGCAAGATGCATTTGAACTTCTGCAACATATCATTAAGCTGATCACCAGATCACAACATCCCGCTCCTCTAACGGACCCTACACAGCCATTTAGATTCGCCCTCGAGCAACGACTGCAATGTCTCAGTTGCAAAAAGGTGCGCTATACCAGTACCGAGCAAGACAGCATTTTTATAGACGTACCTTTGGAGAAATTGCCGGCTGTTGACGGCGAAGGTGACCGCTACAAGCCTGTTACATTTAAGCAATGTCTTGATAATCTCACGGCCCAAGAGGCGGTAGAATTGACATGCGCATCGTGTGGAAGCAAGGACGGTTTCACGAAGCGATCTCTATTCAAGACATTCCCAACGACATTAATTGTCAATGCACGAAAGATGACGGTCGAAAATTGGGTGCCTCGTAAAGTCGATGTCCCCGTCATTGTGGGGGATGAGCCATTTCCACTCGACGAATATCTATCGTCCGGACTCCAACCATCAGAGGAACCGCTACCAGAAGAAGAGACGTCGGCAGCCCCGGCATTTGTCCCCAATGAGGCAGCCCTAGATGGGCTGATGGCAATGGGATTCCCTCGTAACCGCTGCGAAAGAGCGCTACACGCCACAGGTAACTCGGATGCCAACACAGCGATGGAGTGGTTATTTGGTCATATGGAAGATCCCGACATTGACAAACCGCTTGTCATCGCATCGGCTGCGATGGGAGGTAATGCCGCAGTGGATCCTGAGAAGATCGAGATGCTCGGAGCCATGGGATTTGGTGCGCCGCAAGCTCGCAAAGCTCTTAAGGAAACTGGTGGAGACGTGGAACGTGCTGTAGAATGGTTATTTAGCCATCCTGATGAGCAAGGTGATTTCGGTGATGACTCCGCGCCGTCAACAGAAGACAAGGAGGCTGCGGCTGCTGGTAGCGCTAACTTGCCTGCCAAATTCCAACTACAGAGCATAGTATGCCACAAGGGTACTAGCATTCATACAGGGTGAGTTTTGTCATATTCAAGAAGACAAGGGCGCAGAAGTAATGCTAACAATAAGATAGACATTATGTGGCATTCATTCGTAAGCTACTAGACACTACGGCATCGAGATGGAATTGGGTTCTCTTCAACGACGAGAAAGTAGTTGAAGCAGGTGACGTAGAAGAGATGAAGAAAACGGCGTACGTCTACTTCTTCAACCGTGTAAATTGATAAGAGATCAAGGAGTTTTGCGGTCAAGCAAGAGGATAGTGTTCATGGAAATAAGGAGAAAACACATTTGGCTCTATTTTTCGGAAGTTGAGGGATGAGGAATGAAGCATAATGATCTGAGGAAGCATGGAATCCCCAAAAGAGCATAGATAATTGAGGGCTACCTGGTGGCTACCTGCAATAGATTTGCCGTTGTCGGAAAATAAAATGCATGATAGGGCGGCGGATAAGTCACCCTCTACACTGCAAATGGTTCGTGGCCATATTTTCAGAGATAACATTCTGAATCACCTAGGCAATTGTCCCATTATGTGAGTCTGGATGTAATACAATTCCTGTATATATCCCACATGCCCGCCCCGGACAGAAGGGTGAAATAAAAAGCCAGAACGCCATGGACGCCATGAAGAGGTTACATCACCCCTTATAACATGTCCCAAATTGTACAATACAGCTTGATACCCCAGTTGAACCACCTGATTTGGTCAGTTATTCCAAGAATAGATATCCGTCACTCCCCTAGTCGGTAGCTAACCAAAGTCTCGACTCGGTGGCTCGTGGTACTAAATCCTCGTAATTGTACCCTTTCGCCGTTGACGATCTCTTTGGCATCACTATCACCCCACTCAACAGGCACGTCGCTGTCGGCATCAGCATATACCAAGACGTTGAATGTGCAATCGCCCGATAGCTGGGGCAAAAAGGTAACGGAAGCAGTGATCTGGCGGAAGAGCGCAGCGATCTCAGCTTGGATCTCGGCCTCGGTCTTGGTCGGGTCGGCCGAGGATGCCGCGTTGGATACAGCGGGAGGAGCGTCGTTTTCTTGGTTCGAGGCTGCCTTGCTCTTCTTAGACTTGGAGGAGGGCGTGTTGAAGATGTGGACGTCGAATTGCCATCGCTCGACGTGCTCGCCTGTGTCCTTGTCTGTGATGACGATGACTAGCTTGCTGATCTTGCCGTGTTGCATCCATTTGTCGAGTTGTGACATGATCTTCTTGATGTAGGCTTTTACTTGGTCGTCGGCGGATACGAGCATGTTTAGGCCATACTTTTTGACGCTGGTTGGGTTTTGTTAGTTAGGTTGGTTGTTGGATGGGATGGGATGGGATATGGGGATGTTTGGTACTTACGCTGTGAAGTCTTCGGCTGGGTAGACGCCTCTTTGGAATCTATTTTGGAGGTTAGTATGTCATTTCCTATTATAAATAGTCTCTTATTATTGGAATATCGTACAATATGGTATGAATCGAGTATTGGAACTGCAGAAAGACATTGTTAACATCAAAGTACAAGAGTCGGTCTGTCGAGGGGTAAACATACGAACTCGGCCACAAGTTTTGCGCTTCCTTTAAGGGATAGCTTGTGGACCTTGGATTTATCTTTCTCTGGTGCTGTGGATGCCATTTTGATTGTGAATTTGCTATCCGGTGTAGTTCTCGATATTGTAGTGTTGCGAGTTGAACGTTGGATGTTGGAAGAATTATTGTCGAGATTTGTTTACTTGCAACTTTGGAAATTTGGCGGGGTGATGACGGAAATAGGGTGTACGTACCGAAGTATCGGAGCTAACGATAAGATAACGATAAGATAAGAAGAACCCTGTCAATTCGCTTCCAATTTTGTTAAACTCAAATCGAGATCGGGAATAGCTTCGTTCTTTTTCTTTTTTGTTTCTTCTACGTCTCGACAATCAAGGTGACAAGACAAGATTGAGAGAAAAGTACGAATCGTATGTATGGGTGGTAGATTAGACTGTACTTTGACGTCTGGTCTCATGCGATCATGTCTCCGTCCATATTCTCTCCGCTCAACTTATAGCACCCGCTGTGGCAGTGGCCCATATCCGATATGGCCTCCTCTCGGTTCCAAAAGCCGACCTCTACGGCCGGTTGAAACAGCGGCTACTTCTAGGTTAAAAAGCTTGCCAATTACCTCACGTCGATATAATAGCTCAAAGACTGGAGAAGTTGGCGACCTCGAGCGTCGGATCGCTGCTATTCCTCTCTCGCGGTTTCGCAATTTTTGCATTGTGGCGCACATCGACCATGGCAAATCCACTCTGTCCGATCGACTCCTTGAGATCACAGGCACTATTTCCAAGTCCGATGAGAACCGCCAAATCCTCGATACCCTCGAAGTCGAACGCGAACGAGGTATTACTGTCAAGGCTCAGACTTGTACTATGATCTACAACCATAATGGGCTCGACTACCTGTTGCATCTCGTCGATACACCTGGACACGTCGATTTCCGTGCCGAAGTAACAAGGTCTTATGCGAGTTGCGGAGGAGCTATATTGCTGGTGGACGCAAGTCAAGGCATACAAGCCCAGACCGTCGCCAATTTCTATCTTGCTTTCGCCGAAGGTCTCAAGATTTTGCCGGTTGTTAACAAGATAGATATGAAAGCTGCAGATGTCCCGAGGGTTCTCGAGCAACTTGAAACTACTTTTGAGTTAGATTCAAGCAATGCGATCGGAGTGAGTGCAAAGACTGGTCTCAATGTCAAGGAATTATTGCCCGCTATCATCGAGAATATTCCAGCGCCGACGGGAGAAGAATCAAAACCGCTCAGGATGTTGTTGGTGGATTCGTGGTACGATAACTTCCGAGGTGTCATATGTCTAGTGCGCCTCTTCGACGGAACTGTGAGGGCTGGTGATAATCTTATAAGTTTTGCGACTGGGAACAAATATACGGTTGGCGAGGTTGGTATTCGTTATCCAATCCAAGTTCCTCAGACAGTCCTACGCGCCGGTCAAGTTGGATATATATACTTCAACCCCGGTATGAAGAAAATCCAAGACGCCAAAATTGGCGATACGTTCACCACCATTGGCTCGGAAGACATTGTTGAACCATACCCGGGCTTCGAAGAACCCAAACCTATGGTATTCGTCGCTGCCTTCCCCACAGATCCTGCCGACTATAGCCGTCTAGCAGATAGTATCGGTCAGCTTGTTCTCAACGACCGTAGTGTTACTCTCTTCAAGGACCACTCCGAAGCTCTGGGTGCTGGTTGGCGACTGGGCTTTCTTGGTAGTCTTCATTGTTCCGTATTCCAAGACCGCCTTCGCCAAGAACATGGTGCTAGCATCATCATTACCGAACCTGCTGTCCAAACCAAAGTATTATGGCGTGATGGTACCGAAACAGTCCTTCAAAGTCCCACCGACTTCCCGGATATGGAAGATGGCCGATCCCGTGGTGCTACCTACTTTGAACCGTACGTGCTTGCGACCATGACACTTCCAGAGGAGTTCCTAGGCCGTGCCATTGAATTGTGCGAGGCCAACCGTGGTGAACAAGAGAGCATCGAGTTCTTTCACGGCCAGCAGGTTATCCTCAAATATCGTATTCCTACAGCACAACTTGTCGATGACCTTTTCGGTAAGCTCAAGGGCGCGACTAAAGGTTATGCGACGCTCGATTACGAGGATGATGGCTGGCGTGAGAGTAAGCTGGTCAAGTTGCAGCTACTCGTCAATAAACAGCCAGTTGACGCTATCTCGAGAGTAGTGCATTTATCTCAGGTGGATCGGTTAGGTCGACAATGGGTTACGAAATTCAAAGAGCACGTCCAGCGTCAAATGTTCGAGGTGGTGATCCAAGCGGCCGTCGGCAAGAAGGTCGTAGCGAGGGAAACGCTCAAGCCTTTCCGCAAGGACGTCTTGGCTAAGTTGCACGCCAGCGATATCACGCGGCGCAAGAAACTGCTCGAGAAACAAAAGGAGGGCCGTAAAAGGCTAAGATCCGTCGGCAACGTTGTGATCGAACAAGAAGCCTTCCAAAGGTTCTTGTCGAAGTAAGTCGACGGGTCGATTGATGTGTATATGATTACGAGGTAGATATCATGTGTTTATAATACCCAATGTATCATTAGTATCATCACTTTGAGGTGCTACCCTGTTGGAAAGGTCTACATTTATTCATGGAAAGTTATCTGGTCTTCTCGTATATTCCGTATCTAAACCTCTTACCATACCTGGAAACTTCCTGCATCGCCGCCACGAGCATTACCGCCGCGAATATAACTACCATTCGAGTTACCGCCGAAAGCATTTCCACCCTGCGCATTGCCCCCTTGGGCACCGGATCCCCATGCATCACCACCTCGAGCGTCACCACCCTGCGCGTTGCCACCATATATTCGACCACCACGTCCATTATAAGTTTGAGTACCGGATATGTTGCTTCTACCGCGAGTATTAGGGGACAATAAGTTACGAGAGAGTACTATGGTGCTCAGTTCATCGTTCCTTAGTCTCTCACTAATGTTCTCCAGACACTCTACTATCTGGATATAACCTGCGTCTGTGTCCCGAGAATATTGACAGATCGTTCTATGGTCGGCACCATCGACGCCTTGTGCTGGCTCGCCATTTAAGCCAGCAGAATCGAGTGTGACAATCTACAGTACGAAAGAATTAGTCAATATGCACACAGTATTTCTGGACCATCGACGTACCATTCTTGCATATCCTCGAATATTCGTCTCACGCGTCTCAGCAAGGCATAAGTATGGAGGTGTAGGGTTGATCAGCTTAAAACGCTCTTTGGCCCTCCTTGACTCCCTATTGAAGGAACCTAGCATATAAGCGAAGTCATGTCCTCGGACTTTGCCAACTCGTTCAGCTAGTTCAACCAGATATTCGTTCCAATCTGCGGCAATAGCTCCGGAATGGGGTGTACTGAGAAAGATGAGGCCACACTGCTTTACACTTAGCCCGTGGTATCGGTTGGGGAAATCGTGCAACTGGATCATCGCCTAAATGACATTATTGAAGGTTAATCGCCCGTCGTCTCGACGCCTCTACAGATACATACCTCGCGAACAACAAGTCCTCCAAGCGAATGGCATACGAATATCATGGGACGAGTACATTCCTAACAAGTTCCGCTTAGTACTTATCAGCCTATGCACATACGTGCAAGCGACAATGGCATCAACAAGTACGTACAGGGTGGGACTTCCGAAGGGATACGATGGATTGGAGGAGACTATGAGCCCATTCAGCTAGGGCGGCTCCGTTCCTGCTGTCTCGAAGGAGAGAACTGTATCCGAAAGTCATGATGCGGGAGTTCTTGAAGCGAGTATGCTGAGGTAGAAAGTCGCGGAGCCACATGTGTCCATTTTCTGCAGCCCAAGTATCGAATGCGTTTCCGTTGAGTCCGTGGATGGCACAGATGCTTGATCACACGACCGTTAATGATGTCTCCGCCTCGTGCTAGAGAGACAAGCGAATTTCAAAGGGACGAGGCTTACTCTATATCAGGCTCGGCTGCGGCGTAAAGTACTGTCATCCAGTTGAACTCATCATCTAACTTCCATTTCCCGGGTTTTCTAAGAGCATGTCTTTTAAGAGCTTTGGATGGGAAGGTAATGGTTCCTGTCTGGTATTGATTTTGCGGCGCCAAAGAAACGATTGGGAGGTCCAAGTTACAGACTGCCTGATGTTGGAGAGATACGAGGCGTCTAACAAGCCGAAGTAGCTTACTTGAAGAACCTTTGGATCGCGGCCTCCAATAATCAGCCAGATCCTCCTCTTCGATGTCGAGAGGTATACCGCTGACCCTGACCGTCCGGGAAGAGTGTGAGAACATCAGGGACACATAGTACACAAGTTACAACAAGGAGGGGGTGTAATGAGGATAAGAGGGGATTTAGTGGGCATTGTCTCGCGCGCGGCCAGGCCAGTACAGACCGCGGGAAATTAAATAACAGGCCGACGGGCAGATACTTGTTCCTTGCCTTTCTAAAGTATGAGCAAGTTGAACACGAGCGATCGCCCTCCTAGATATATTCCGATTTGCTCAGCCCGATGTGTCGTTTCACATTAGGAAATCCATCACATCTTGGTCTATCTAGATTACGAACCTTGGAAATAACACCCTTTAAATGACGAGGATTCGAAAACGCCGAGGGAACCAACACAACTTAACAAAAGAATTTGATTTGAAACCATACTGCATATCTCTTAGGGCTGTACCAAGGTTCAAGAAGCTTACTCATCGGAGTCTTACAGGCCAATGTCCAATCGAATATCAAGTATGAGTATATGTATCGACTCGTTTCAGAGCGGTGTATGTTGCCTTCAGCCAATTAACATCAAAGCGAAGGGATGAACAGGCGCCTTTCGAGATTTCCCGCACACGTAACGTCCCATGTCTCTTTGCATCATTGACCGCATAAGCATCTAATATTTGGATTATGTCTATAAATAACTCAAGAGAAACAAAGTCATTCTCCTATAGCTATCCAGGATATTACACAAGAGTATAGGGTTGTATTAAACCAACTATCAGCATGGGCGGTAAATCCCTTCGAGTCCACGGAAGTTGCATAGACACCAACGCGAAAATTCGCTTCGTTAGAGACGTCCGCAGATGACAGGCTCACCATAACTGTCGGGATTGCCTTAAATTCCTTCACGAAGTTTACACGTCCTTCGGTGTGAGGCTGAGGCGATTCCCACGGTCGGACTGATATCGTGTTCCACGTTCCCGTCTCAACTATAACTCCCCGTGTAGATGCCGTGGAAAGTTCATCGACTCGTCTCGTTAAGGCTGCGACCTGACTTGCCAAACTAGAAATGGAATTATCACCAACATCCGCAGAGTTGTCGCCATTGCCGTTAATGATCCCTGATCCGCCCGTGGCCGATCCACCTGTTGCTGACCCTCCCTGACTGAAAATATTAACCTTGAACTTTTGACTGAAGTGGCGTCTTTTCCGACCTTGATATGTCACCACACGTGAGTTTCCTCGATGTAAGTCTTGTTCGCTATGTATGGATGGACTATCCGGCCCAGGTACCGACACATTATCACCAGGGTCAACTTGATCCGATCGCAGGGGTTGTATTATATCCTGTGGTACCTCTGACGATGAACCGGCCATGTTGTCATTAGGATACTTAATGGACCGAAAAAACTTCCCGGCGTATTTCCAACTGTTGTAAATGAGTTAGAACCTTGATACACGCAACCCGTAGGTAGGCATCTATCTCGCATAAGACGTACCTGATACGATCTGCCAAGTTATCCATGCCGCAATGCCTAATATGACCCGAGATATAATGTTGGTACCACACTTGACGATTATACGTCCGTCAGACTACGTGCTTTAAACGATTTCTATAAAGTTACATTGCAACTCAAGATACTATCTATGGGCGGTTGGCTACTCTCCTCAACAGCACAATTACGTCCTGATGTAACGTCCCCCGATCTACGTCCTATGACTGGTATTTACTCGTCAGATGTCATAACTGCCGGGTAGATGGATATTAATAAGCGCAAAATAGAAACAAATCCAATTAAATATGCCGTCCATGGCAGCTGAGAGGTTTTCGCCACCACGGGGAGGCATCGAATAGCAAGGTGACTATTGAGGCATCCCGTTACTCCTTTCGGACGCGTCTCGGTGGGATAGGCGACAGCTTAAGCGCTGTGTAAACCGAAATCGCTCAGTACCTTTGTCAGAATTCGATATGGTTCTCGGCACAGCCCCGTTGGGCATCGACCCGACCAATACGTTTGTATGTGAAGGGTGAGATTATCTCCGAGTCTCTAGGTTTCTTTTTTGTCTATCAACTCCGATGCGACCTAGATGATATTTTATCATTTAACAACCAAAGTATCTTGCATACGTTGATCTGAGCTGTGAAGTCCATTCCCAATCTAGACCGTCGATCACAACCCCCAAAATATGCTGCAGCTCACCTAGGTGCTGAACCAACGGATTGGGCAGCGAAAGGATTTTTATATCCACTCGGCCGCTCGATTCGGCCTTTCAATGTATTGTTTTGGTGTACGCGTTCTCATGGGCTGCCTCGTAACTTCTACCGATGCCTGGAGCTGTCCTCTGTGATGATCATTTGTCGCCTTGATAGGCAAGGAGGTCTGTGATGAAGAATTGTAGTAAGCGGAAAATTTGTCAATGATATCATATCATGTCCTTATGTGAGTAGTCCTAATTTTCGGGAGAGTTGATTCCATTTCATCGAAGTGACTTTGTCACGGCGGCTCGGCGCGACCTAATTTCAACATCACGGATTAAAGAGATGAATATAATGTTCGATAAAGCTAGATAAAGTGCAGTTGCTCTTTAGCTCTAGTCAGTTGTGTATGTTTTATTTTCCCATAGATTATTGCCGACCATGTTGTTGGCCAACTTATAGAAACTGCTGGCCTGCTCAAATTAATATAATCAACACTCAAATTCACACCCACCAGGGGATCTAGAAGAATGACACTTGACGTTTAATAATTGTTAAGTACCTAGGTACGTGTGTTTTCAAGCCAACACTTAAGCCATAAGTTGCTCACGGTCTTGCGACTACGCACCGCAGCATACGAAGTCAACATGGCCAGTTAAACATAATGGTCCGTAGACATTTTCGCGCATTTTAAAGTTCATCCATGTCAATTGCGGAGAGACCGGGAAGCGAAATTGACTTGGTCCAGGGAATGGATGTCTTGGTAGTAACTCATGGGGGTTATGTGGCGACGGCTTCTTATGACAGTGGGCAGTTTAGAAATGTGCTCTCCAAGCCATGGTTTTTCCTGGACTAGAAGGGGGTTAAATGCGAATTGATTCTGCGATATTAACTTGTAACTAGACTGTGAAGGGGCTGGCCGGGTCTCGTATAGTGGGCGGATTAATATGTCATTCGCACGATAACCCTCGATTGGGGAATAATCTGGCATCCCACCGTCCAGTCCCATTACGTAGGAAGGTAGCAATGTGCAGTCAATGCCTCCAATAGAGGCAAAGCGAGGCGTCGGAAACCTCGTATCCTTTTACCAAGTCCACATGATCATCCTGTGGCTTTTCGCCAAGAATGGTGATGGCAAATGTTAACATACCTAGGTATAAAAGAAGTGCCTGCAGGTATGTCGATTGTTTCTTATTCTGTCTCTCACACACTCAACTCAATACATTCGTTTTCAATCAATCATTTAATAAATAATAAACGCACCTTTAATCATCATGATCTCTAATTCGTGGCAACACATCTTGCTTGCCGTTTCGGCATCGCTTGCGACGGGAAGTCCTCTATCGGGTCGTCAAGATAGCCCATACCCTCCGTCTACCTTTTCAAAGGGATTCAAACTCATCGCGAACGTTACGGATAGAGCCCACGATCTCTCGCCGCCAATTCACGGATGGGCTCTGCAGGGAGCGCATATTGGTGCCGGGTTGAATACGGCTGTTTTGAATAACACGACGCCTGGCCAGATCTTCTACCAGAACGGCACCGCGACCGAGATCTATCGCCAGACATCCAACATTCTTACCGACGCTGGAACCCCACTCGCTCCGTATGGGTTGATAATGCGCTATCCGAACGAAACCGAGAATGTTGTTGCGCTCGGCATCGACGGAGGAAGTGGTACGCCGGGAATTACATTGACGGATCCTCCTTACCCGTTGACCGAACTTTCGGCCTATGCGAGTCAGTTTATCGCTTGCAAGCAAAACATTCCGTATTATCCGCCCGACTGGGAGTTTGTGGTTGTCAAGGCATTTCGAAATCAATACCAGGTCTCAGACAACTGTGTGGTAGTCGAGTTTCTCCCGCAATGCGCCAAGCTACCTGACCTGCCCGAGGGAAGCTACTCAACGCACGAATTCGCGAATACGGCCCGATGTTTCGAGGACCCCGCTAATATCGACTGGTCCAAGTACCCGGAAGTGAGGTAGATAGTGTTAAGGGGGTTGGCTGGCTGATTAATTCGAAGGGTCGTGGACTGGACCGCCGCAGCTAAACTGCCCGGGTCGTTTGGATATTGCTAATAGCACCGTAAATACCTAGAGAATAGTTTAATATTGGCTCCTTATAATAGAACCGTATGCTATTTCTTCACAGCAAGCCATAACTTCTTGTATACTGATGCAATACATATCCTTCCAACTGTGTAGTGAAATCTACCGACCACGGATGCGTCGATGTGAGTGCTAGGGGGTTTACTCGAGCATTATGGGTTGTAACTATCCGCCAATCAAAGACCGTGAATTACTCAACTTTGAGGTGTCATCTCCATATGCCATCAAGGTCTGCCGAGGACCCTGCATTAGCTTTACCATCAAGGTTCTCCATGTCAAAGTTTTATGATACTATTACTAATCACAATGACAGGTAGGAAACTTGCCAATAGGCGTTATACGTACCGATAATCGAAAATATCGAGATTCATCAAGTACCTTTAACAATGCGGGTGTACCTTCAAGGCAACTTCTTAGGATATACAAGCCATCGGAGGCCAACAAGGTATCCAAAGATCGTCCTACGGGCATGCTAAGAGATGACGAGCCAGCATGCAGTTTCTTGCCATGAACCAATGGGCGGATAGTTGTTTCCAAGCTTTTACCCTAGCCCTACTTGAGTTGAGTAGGAACTGGCTGATGGTATAAAACGTAACGACCCTATGGGCGGACTCGCACAAGAAAGGCATTTGGACTCTCTGTAGAAACCATTCGAGTAAGTGCCCGTAAACCTGTATTTCGATTCATCATTGAACCAAGTTCCCATAATGGCCCCAGCAATCCTAATCGACACTCCTGATAAGGCCGAACAAAGGCTCCCAGTCACGCTCCTCAGTGGCTTTCTAGGGTCGGGAAAGACAACTCTACTAGAAAACATTCTGACATCCCCTGATCATGGCCTTCGAATTGGTGTCATAGTCAACGACGTTGGTGCGTTGAATATCGATGCGGCCCTGCTTACATCACACGATGTGACTCGTAAAGAGGAACAAGTTGTGGCCATGCAAAATGGTTGCATCTGCTGCACTCTACGAGGGGACTTGCTAGAAGAGGTCGCTAGATTGGCTGGGGAGAAACAGGTCGAATATCTCGTCATCGAAAGTTCAGGGGTTAGTGAACCTATGCAAGTTGCCGAGACATTCTCAGAAGAGTGAGTATTCGTCTAGTTTCCAGGCCCGGCGTTATCATCTTGCTAATTGGTGGGATTAGGTTTGCCGATATGCATATTGCTGCAGGCTACGATCTCGAAGTGGAAGACCAAGGCGATAAAGAGGCGAATAAGAAGCTGGCGAAGATCTTGAAAGCCGGTGGTCTATCTAAAGTTGCTCGCTTGGACACCTGCGTGACCTTGGTAGATGCCGTCAACTTTATGCAGGACTTCGCGACGGCTGATTTCTTGGTTGACCGACAGACGGACGTTCCTCAAGAGGATGACCGTAATATCTCCGACCTACAAGTCGACCAGGTGGAATTCGCCGATGTTGTGGTTGTCAACAAGTGTGACCTTGTCTCCAAGGAGGAGGTCGATAGGATCAAAGGTGTGGTTAGGAAACTCAATCCTAGTGCGAAGGTCGTCTCAACTGTCAAGTCCCGCCTAGATCTAACTGAGATCCTCAACACTCGGTCGTTTTCGTATGAGAAGGCAGCTCTTAGCGCCGGTTGGCTGAAGAGTTTAAATGAGGAGATCAACCCAGAGACAGAGGAGTACGGGATAGGGACATTTGTATACCGAGCCCGTCGTCCTTTCCATCCAGCACGACTTTGGGATATGATCAAATCTGTTTTTGTCGTTATTCAGACCGAGTATCAAGTCGAAGGAGAGGAGATGGACGTTGACGACGACGACGACGACGATGTTGACGGAGAGGGTAATGAGGACTCAGAGATGGAAGATGAACAACCCCAACTTGACCCCAAAGCTCGATTGGCTTCTAAAATGGCAGATGATACATTCGGTCCACTGCTGCGATCGAAGGGATTCCTATGGTTGGCGACTAGACCAAGGATGGCAAGTACAACATTAACCACGTATCTATTCAGCACTAACATGACTTCTTTCCCAGTACGGTGAATGGTCGCAGGCAGGCGTGATGCTGACTATCTCCGGTCAAGACCTCTGGCGATGCGAAATCCCGGAGGATGAATGGCCCGCGGATCTCGAAACAAGAAAGGCGATTACGAGGGACTTCGATGGTAAGTGGGGTGATCGGCGACAAGAGCTGGTCTTCATCGGCCAACAGATGCGAAACGGAGGTGAGGAGCGGCTACGAAAGGCTCTCGATATTTGCCTTCTGGATGATGAAGAATTCCGTGATTGGGAATCGGCCATGGAGTCCGATAACGTCCAAGATAAGTTAGACGAACTCTTTGAAGATGGATTTGAGGACTGGATTGAAACTAGCCACGAAGGTCACGACCATACTAACGGGCATGGCCATGAAGACAACAAACACTGAGTGGCCCGGTGGCCATTTGAAGCTTTTCGCTTCTTAGGGTCTAAATATTGGCACTGAATGGGAAACCCGGTACCAGGCGATACCCACAAAGGTGACTTAACTTACCATTAGAACATACTATTAATAACGATCCGAGTTCCAGACAACTGTGCGGCTTACTTCCATAATACATTGTTGAAGACTACCTGGATACTGAAGATCTTTCAGCGAAATTGCAAATCTTAGTAGAGAAGTCCCTTGAAACCGTCACATATGGATCGAGGTGAAATTCTAGGGACGGTTCGGCGGATAATGTTCAAGGTGAGAAATGATGATTCGTGGAGTTGCGGGCTTCGGGTCGTGCGCAAATTCAACACTCAGCCTGCGCCACAGTAAGGACTATCCATCCCTTACTGCGAGTTTCGCAGAGGTAAGGTGTACCGATGCGGGATGGCAGTCTTTACCTCAAGTCTATATGCTCTGGGAGACCGAAACTGGGAACAATGGCATGCACAGCTTTTCTTTGATCCTAAACACCTAGGAAAGAAGAGCTTGGGGTACGAGGTTTTCCGCTACCATATCTTCAAGCTGGCTAATAGCCCATCCCTGGCCTCGCGAGCTGGCGTTTAGCAGCGCACTAATATCGCCTTGTGAGTTTCCTTGGGAATAAGCTTGCAGATATCGAGCGACAGCTGATTTCAATGTAGCGACGTCCTTCTCTTCTTGGTCTTCTGCTAGCCTACTCGCATTGCGGTAGTACACCTCTGCGTTCTTGGCATTCTGCGAGGCGGTATTGATAGCTGTTTGATGGGATGTGGGCGGGAATGCCATAGAGCATAGATACAAGGATGCGTCACCACGTAAGAGATGTGTTGTGGCTAAGTCCTCTTGAGATACTCCTTGTATCACGGAAGCGGATTTGAGATTGGCTATAGTGGCTGTAAGCACGTTCCATCTCAATGTCGCCTGTATTTGGGCATCTTCATTCTCGACATCAATTAACGCGGAATTGAATGCGATGAGAGAGCGTGCATTGGCAATAAGGCCGTCAACGAACCTCTCAAGTCGAAGCTCCGCCGCAGAAAATGCAGTGTCTCTTTCTCTTTTGTAAGTCTCGACATTGATGTTGCCTGATTTGTACCCGGCTTCTAATATTGCCGACACGAGGTTCGCCTTTGCCAAAGCAATCTCTTGCAACCTATCTGGTTGATCTGTCGAAAATATTTGTGCTTTCTCCAAGAGGCTTGTTGAAAGCCCTTCGACCCAAGGAAGCGTATGCGCAGGGGCGATCTCCGGCGAGGAGCTCACGATGCTGCAAAGAGTGGTAAGGGTACCTAGTTCGGCGAGTATCGTATCGATGAGGGTGTCGCGTGTAACTGGTTCGACGACGTTGAACCATTCGCCATCCTCCTCGGTATCGCCGGATTCTTGCCCGTCTCTTGATGCAGTGGCTCCAGTAACCTGGTTACTTGGCTCCTCCTCTTGATCATTTGCGAGGCGTTCCTGCTCGACGAACTCTTGGTATTTCTGTTCCTGTATGCTGAGACATCTGCTTTGTAACTCGACTGCTTCACGGAGAACTTTGATAGCTTCGATTTCGTTCTGGGTGGTTTCGTCGTCTTCGTCAGAGGCAAGTAGTTCGGCGATTGACGTGAGGACTTGGGAGGTGTTGAAAAGAGCGTCGGCATTATCGGGATCTAACTGTAACGTGTAACGATGGGAGGCTAACGCCAGATCTAGTGCATCTTTCAGCGGTTTTGGCAATTGGTCTATGAGGACTGGATGCGTAGCTATCTCTAGCTGGACTCGGGCTCTGTAGACACTGTCAGCTGCTAACATAGGTCGAATGAGGGCGTCGCACTGCGAAACGAATTGAAACTTCGGTTTATTAATGGATACTTACTTGTTATAAGCCAAGTCAATACTTTGAGGGAATTTACGCAGTCCTTGATCGTATACGTCAATGGCGCGTTGAAAGAATCTCATAGATTTGGTGGCGTCTCCCGCACGCCATTTTCCCGCTGCCTCTTCAAAATCGACACCAGCAGATTGGAAATCATCGGCCGTTTCAAGTCTCTGTTCCTTCTTCGGTTTCGCTTTTACTTGCTTTGCGAAAGACTTTGGTTTCGGCATTTTCGCGTTTACTTAAGAGGAAGGGATTGGGTTGTTGTAATTGTTGTGGTTGTGGTTGTAGTTGTCGCCGTCGCTCAACTTTAAAAATATTATTTTTTTCTCTCATGTACCTTAGTACTCTAAGCCCCACTACCCCGCCATCCCACCTATCCCACCTTCCCAGCATCCTATATATATCAAGCTCGGCGCCGTCTACAGTCCGCTCTACCGCATCGGTAGCTTAAATAAACAACAAATCGATATTAAGGCAAGAGCTATCTACTTGATACCGGGCAATACACTATACACATAGTTAACTTGCTATGATGCCCGACCATGTATATATTATCTACTCATTACGAGAACCCTAGCATATGGTTTGTAGCAATTATCACCAGATACCCTTGACGAATCGAAATGCCAAGGATTCTTTGTATGTATGATCGGACCAACACTTTATCGCGTCCATTCAACAAGAAAGTATCGGAGAAGGGATAACAATCCGATCCATTCAATATGTAAGGGATATCGCCTCGGTCCCTTAGACCTTAGGCTCGTCGCTCATCGCAATTCCATTCCGCGGGGTAGGCCTTGTCAGCATGCCGACTGTTTAACATACTTAAGACCTAGATGCGCCAGTATTCACACAATCAAGTTATCAACCACCATTCCAAAGTTTTCATAAAGTACTCTACGATTCCCTCTATACTTGAACTTCATCCCATCACCACCTAACCAGCATCATGGCTTCGTATCTAATCACAGGAGCGGGTCGAGGTCTTGGAGTAAGTACCTTCCAAATGGCGTTTTCACGAAGCGCCCACATGCTAATAACTTACTACAGCTAGCCTTTATGCGTCAAGCCTTAGCACGGGACCCGGCTGCGACTGTCGTTGGACTAGTTCGTGACAAAGTAAAGGCTGAGATTATCATCGCTGCGGAGCCAGAGCTCAAGAACGTCAAGCTCGTCCAAGGAGACCTCAGCGATTATGCGTCTCTAGTGGTAATATAAACGAAATCCTTTCACGGAATGACTACTGTTACTAAATATACATGTAGAAAGCCGTAGAAGAAGTATCCAACATCACTGGTGGACGCTTAGACTATCTGATTGAAAATGCTGGAGCAATGTATGAGCTGAAGGGGCTGACTACTATGGACAAACTGTAGGTTGAATTTCCACCTAAAAATCCTAATCGCACGTTGCTAACGCGCAGAAATAGTGCCGATCGACCCGAATTCCTCGAGGAACGACTGCTTTATGGTTTCAAGTTAAATGTTATAGGGAATATACATCTGTTTCATTTATGCTTGCCGCTTATTCGGCGTAGCAGCATCAAGAAAGTTCTCGCTATCTCTACGGGCATGGCAAGCCTAGAGTATCTCACAAAGTATGACTCCGGGGTGTCAGGGCTACATTCGATTACTAAAGGCGCGCTCAACGTCGCGATCGCCAAGCTCAGTGCGCAACACCGCCATGAGGGCATCTTGTTTTTGTCTGTGTCACCTGGTGTCGTCGCGACCTTGGACTATAGCTCATGTAAGTCCTATCCAAGGCCCCAATAAGTCATTCAGTTAGCCAACTGATATCGATACAGTCACTGAAGAAGAGCTTCAAGGCATGGCAGGTCTGGTAAAGAGCGTCCTGGCATTCAAGCCAGACTTCAAAGGCCCGCTATCTCCGGGCAAAGCGACAAGCGATGTATTGGCTGTCCTCGAAAAGGCGAGTTTCGAGGCTGGAGATTCTGGATCGTTTCTTCCTCGGTGGGATGCTAACTAATTTGTTGTAAATTGTACTTGATGTTTAATAGACACTACTTGCCCATTGGCCCTTTAGTAACCACTCCTCCAAGTCCTCAAGATATATCGCCAGCCATACAAAAGAGGACGAATTTTCCCAAATCGAGGGGCAGGCATCAAGTGAAGGTATCACGAGAAGCGGGCTGAAGCCATATTCGTCGCTTATCCATGACATAAATGATGTGAGATATCTTAATGATGGGTCAATAATAATCAATAGTTGAATTCTTCCTTGTCCGGTGGCATATTCCCGTATCGCCTTCGCGCATGCCCGATAGGAGTCGGTCAGAAGGTTCACCGTATAATTTTCAGTTTGGCAATGAAGTTCTAGAGGGCCGAGTCCAATTCGAAGATATTCGACGTTACATCTGCCCCTGAAATTGTATGCCTTCAATACCCTGGTAAGCTGACAGACCTTCCCACTTAAACTATTCCTACCAGGGCTTATTTGGGCTTTATTCTTATATATCGATTTGACGCCTCAAGGGTTATTTGTAGCTGAGCTCAGCCATTTAGTCATGTAATCTATATTTACATGACAACTTCAGGGCTGCCCTCTCTCGCCAAACCGTAACAATTTCCGAAGCCGCTTCGAGCGACATGGCGGTAAGTAGGACATTGGAAGAAGTGTATTAAACAAATGACAATCCCGCGAAAAACGAATAATCCTAGCATTTCATTCACTCAGCACCATTTCGGCCCAATACTTCATTGTGAAAGATTACGAACTTACTTGGGGACAGCATGAAGACTTCCATCGCATTTATTGTCACCCTGGCCTCGGCTAGCCATGTGCAAGCTCACGTAGCTGCGTGGGTTAAGGGTATGTTTTGTCTGGTAAGTGTCTCCTTTTCTTTTGTACTAATGCCGACTGTTGAATGCCTAGTAACGTGTAGAATAGAATGGCACTGAACCTGGAGTCGATGACGCGAATACGAACACCGCTGTCCTTCCTCTATACCAACTTCCCAAGAGCGAATGGTGGATGCAGCATGACCGCAGTTGCGACCAGTTCCCACCCGATGAGGGCGACTTTTTGGAGCTCCCCGCGGGCAAATCTTTTACAGTTGAGCTGGCTCATAACCGTGCTCAAACTACTCTTTCATTTAAGGGACAATTCACTTCGGAATGGCCGGACGGTGGACAACACCCAGAAGACTGGCATAGTCCTTCTCCTGATACTTGCCTCGATGCCAACCCTGACCAAGCAGGCGGCGCGATGCATACCCATAATGAGTCAACAGCTGCTGGAACCGCTTTCGCTATCTCATACAATTCCGACATTTCGAAAGTTACAATGGAGAACCTAGCGGTATTCACAGTTTTGCAGCAGTACGTAACTTGAGTCGGGAATGAAATTGCGTCTTACGCAGACATCGAGCTAATGGCGACGTAATTATAACAGTACTCCGTGGAAGCGTTTAGCCACATACGATGTCCCGGCTGATTTGCCTCCTTGTCCTGAGGGTGGCTGTTATTGCGCGTGGCTTTGGGTTCCCGACGGATGTAAGTCGGCCGTTCCTTTCCTCTCACTCAAGTCCCTTGAGCTGACATGCGCTACCCTGTTAATTAGGCGGTCAACCGAATATGTACATGCAGAATTTTAGATGTCGCGTTACTGGCTCTACTTCAACGAAGACTGTCGCTGCCGCTAAATCGGCGGTGTTCTGCGGTGATGGTAAGACGCCATGTATCGAGGGAGCAAAACAGATGATCGCCTGGAACCGTATGTATCCCCTAGTCTTTTCTCTCAAATCTTGCTTTGGTTTCCGCCATTCCTAACGCACTGAATAGAGATTGATGGCAACAACTTCGAAATGCCAGCTGGGATCTCCCCGGGCTACAATGAAAAGATGGGATGGAAAGCTGGTGCCCAGAACGATATCTTCCTGTAAAGATGAGCTTGCCTCATACTTTATATGTCAGAGAACCGGCCAGATTTCTACCAGTCACAACCAAAAGCTAGCTCGCAAAGTCAATCAAGACTAGAGAAATCGAATGAACCCATTTATAGAAAATTTTACCATTGCCCTTGTGCACTTTTTTCGCGATGTATCTGAGGGGAACGTTTGTCATGAAGACATGAATCGCTTACAAGGTCAGCATGGACCTTCAACAAGGGTCTTCTAGCCTCACGACCATCTATCGATTCTAGTGAGCACGGTCTAATTCCTATCACATCTCACATTTGTTCTCTGCTTACTTTTTCTTACCGTGTTGTTTTCTTCATCTCTTCTGTTTACTGTCATTTATCATGAACTGCTCAACAATATGCAGCCCGCGACCGCCATCGTTCCGACGCGCGAACCGGCTTCCGACCCCGAATCTCCAGGTACGGAGATATCAACATTCTTACAACAGTTTTGGGAACCAATGACGCATGGACGTTGTCCCTACGTGCACCCTCAAGTAATATCGTTTCATAGCGAACAAGACCGCGCAAATTGGGAGGAGTATATGCCCGATGCCAACTCTCGAGACTTCTTTCGGAACTTCGCGGGGTCGCACTCAAGATTTGGCAGACAGACCTCGATAGCGTTGCTCAGCATACCCAATGGCAGCCTCGTAGGCGACCAATGGAAGCGAAGGCCATGGCACGTCTTTGCGCTAGCTATTATCAATGACACCGCAACCAAGAGAAAAGGTAAAAGAATTCTAGTATGGGACTGCGACCCCGTTAAACAAGCTTCCGTTCGGCAAAGATGGAGGAACATCTTATGGGGAAAACAGCGCTCGTTCATCCAATATCTACGCGACAAGAGGCATATGAAGAAAGCCGAGATTTGGTACAATATCGACGCGTCGGGCAGTGGGAAGGACAAATGTTTATTACTATCGCAACGGAAAGTATGGGAATGGGCTACCTTGGGGGATATAAGTTATCAAGGAGCGGATGATCCGCGTTTTCAACATTGTGTTAGACTTAAATTTTAATGTGGGATGGGGTTTCCAAAGGCATGCGCTTGATCCTGAGTCCTTTTTACGCGCGCTGTCAGATGACGTCTAATAGCGTGAACCCATAGCATAATTTTACTATAGGGTGACCTTCCTATTTGAGGCGAACTACCAAGTTCTCTTTGTGAGGCCATCGTAAAGACGGCGAAAGCGTATACTTACCTAACGCCACCCCTAGGTGTATATTATGCGACTGAAAGACGATGTAACGTCTTTCCTATATCTGGATTTGTGTGATGATACGTTAACTTTCCAATCTTGTGATGCATATACGCCGGATAGATTTAAAAGTGTTTGTCTTATATGTAAGGGAGGTTTGGTATCGAAACACCGCGGCTTTGCCGTGGGCATGCCTCAGCTTAGACGGTCAAAAGAAATGCCCCCGAATGCGCAAACCTATATTATCATGATAATTAGCTACGAGCTTTTCGCGAAACGATGTCGCTATTGCCCTGCTGTATGGTTAGTGATACTAAACAAGGTACCCAAATAAACGAGAACTGCATCCTTCGCGCAACTTGAGAGGACCCTCGTCAATCCTTATGTCCAGCCCCAATGCGCCTTAGGATTTGTGGTTTAGGAAACTTGGCTTCCTCGCTAGTCCTAGCGCCAAGGCAGCCAGCCCCAAGTCGTGCTCGCGAACCAGCCAGAGATCTAAGGACATAGCGAAGGTACAATGGCATGAAAACGAAGTTGAGGGATACGACCAGCGATGTTACAGTGGTTGCCGCAATGAACTTTACCTAGGTAGGAACATGGGGACGGGTCACTCGCTTACTGCCTCTTAGTTAACCTAGATAGGATTGGGAAGAGACGGCTACATATATAATAGCACCTCCTTTTATTGCTGCTTGGATGCGCATGAAATCCAACATTGTATACTATAGAAAATCTTGATTAGAGTCGCCATCATGAAGAAATGTCTCTTACTGGCGACAGCCACTGCGCTCGCGGCAGCATTGCCTTCTCCTGATTTCGATGTGAGTGAAGCTGTATTCAACTGTCCTTCGAGTCGGATCCTGGCTCTTCAGGCCGAGCAGCCGAATGCTGCAGACGTTGACCATACAATAGACCATCGATCTTCTCAACGTAACAGAGTCCGAGTTTGATTATGGTGACCTTCTATCTCGAGCTCGAGGACCATGGAATGGCCCAGTCATGGACATTTCGTTCCCCGATCCGACGCTCTTCATTGATGGCAATGTTTGGTGGGCTTATTCGACATCAAGCGACAACAATGGGCACGTTCCCCTAGCGGCGTCTAATGATGGCAAAAAATGGACGTGGGCAAAGATGGACGCGATGCCCGACGTGGGCCCCTGGGTTGATCCCCAAAACCGAGGTATCTGGGCCCCGAGTGTCTTCAAGAACGACAACGGCAAGTACGTTATGTACTGTAAGTATCTTCACACATCTTATTGATTCATGACTCGAGGCGACGGAATACTGAGTAGTGGTATTCTAGTCTCCGGCCAACGTACTGGTGCCCGCCGATGCGCCGGTGTTGCTACTGCGGAATATGCCCAAGGTCCTTTCATAGTTACGGATAAGCCCTTGATCTGCGACGATGCTGGCGGTGGAGTCATTGACCCAGTTCAGTTTGACGATGGAAAGAATCGTTGGATTATCTGGAAAGTTGATGGTAACGCACTAGGCGGTAAGACTACTTGCACAGGCAGTTCAACGGGCGACACTTACAACCCGACTCCGATCCGAGTCCAGAGAGTATCGCGGGACGGATTGACCCTTCAAGGTAGTCCCAAGACCATTCTTAACCACAATGGCGCGGCCGACGACGGACTTATCGAAGGACCGGCGATGTGGAAGCGTAAACCAGGCTCATATGTAAGTACCCTGAACAATTTGATTACACCGGGAATACCTCTGACCTCAGGTGATGTAGGTCCTGTTCTTCAGCACACACTGCTATAACAGCGACAAGTACGATATCCAATACGCGTGGGGAACTGCCCCCGACGCCGAGTTCGGTCATCGTAAAACCCTCGCCAAATCCGGACCTAATCAACCTATTTACGGCCCCGGTCATATGGACATCGCATCGGATGGAACCACCATCGCTTTCCACGGTCGCGACAAGCCGGGTAACCCTGCTGATACGAAACGCCGCATGTACATTGGTAAAATCAAATTCCCTGCAGGCGAGTATACCGAAGGGATCAAAGTTATCAATTATCAGGGTTGAGACCTCGCGGGAACTGACTATCCAGGTGTACGTGACTACCAATCACACTTTAAGGTCGTTTGAATCTGTATATATAATAGCGGTCTTAATGCCAGATTGAACTCGTGTACGGGCATGAAGCGCAGAATGTCACTGAGTTACAGGAGTGATATACACACCGAGCACTGGTTTATCCCACAAGACATAGTTCTTTTGTGACGCGAGCCAATTCAGGGCACCATCATCTAACCGCATATCAAAGTTGTAAATGATCTTGGCCAGGATCAGCCTCATCTCCGCGTACGCCAAACTGTCGCAATTAGTTACTGCATAGCTCTAATATGGTCAAACTCTAGGAGACCAGTACTCACTTCTTTCCGATGCAATTCCGAGGTCCAACACTGAATGGTTGCATAGCATCAAACCTATCATTCTTATATCGGGGATCGCCCAGGAATCTCTCCGGCTTGAACTCGTAGGGGTCAGTCCAAAAGCGTGGGTCGTGGTTAATCGCCCACTGCCAAACGCTGACCGTGTACCCGGCTGGGATGAAGTGACCAGCGATTGTCCCACCTCCTTTTGGTGTCACTCTCGGAAATCCGACGGCTACGGGGGGATACATGCGGAGACATTCATCCAAACATGCAAGCATGTACGTAAGATCCCCAACAGAGCTTAACGTAATCTCTTCGTCACTCTTGAAAGACGAACGGACTTCGTGAGCCAGTTTGGCGAGTTTGTCTTCATGCGTCGTAAGAAAGAATACAGTGCCAGATAAGAGCGTCGCAGTGGTTTCGGAGCCCGCAACGATGAGCCTTGAAGCGTTAATTGAGATTTGACGTAAGGACATTTGCTGCGGGAGTTAGTATACGGCAACAACTACAGATCGGGATACGAGAACATATAATCAGGATTATTACTCACCCATTCTTTCTGCTTCTTCAATAAGCCCTCAATAAGATCTGGACGTTCAGCACCAAGCTCCATTCTCTGCATGACCTTTTCTCTTACGAGCTGCCTATGAGTCTGACGAGATTTCCATAACCCACTTTGAGCAACCCAAGTAACTAGCCGTGTACCTCCGACGGCGGTGATAGCTTGCATATAGCTGCTGCTCTTAATTGCCTTGGTAATAACCCTGACCCAGGGATTATACTCGGCTTTCTCGAGGCATTCAAAGCTACTCCCCAGTCCAAGATCACCAATGATATCAAATGTTGTCCAATTTAGCCACTCGCGCATATTGAGTGCTTTGGTTCCTCCTTTAGAATGTTCTTGGAGACGCTTGACCAACAAGTCGACGTATGCGCCAATAATATGTTCTTGCTCTCTCATGCTACGGTCGGAAAACCCATGGGCAAGTTGTCGGCGAAGGAGTGCGTGGTCATTGCGCGAAGACGAGAATATGTTAGCGGGTGTGCTTTTAATCGGCCGATAAAATTTGTTATCCTTTGGGAATTCATCCTGACCTTGTGGCTTGTGGCCGTAGATATCCTTCCAAGCTTGGGGGTCGCAGAATGCTAGCTCGTCGGGTGCAATACGCACTACGGGTCCGTACTTGGCGTGGAGATTTGTGACATGAAATGGTAACTCGCCGCGTAAGAGGTACGCCGTACGGGGAAGTATGGAGATGCGGTGGAGTATTGGACCTGGGTATGACGCTAACGGATGGAAAAGAAGATTGTATACTGATATGGAGACATGGTAACTGATAGACTAACCAAGATCTCTGTTAGATTGGAGCTCCTAGGTCGTATTGATGGGCCGTACTATACCAGGAGAATGACTAGCAAGGCCAGCTTAGGAATGCTGAAGTCGCCTGTGAAGAGAGATGACATCGTTGTCGTAATGCTGGTTAGGTGTAAGTCCCCGTAAAAGAGACTTGATGTACCACAACTAAAACGATAGACGTAAATACAGCCATTGCGATAGGAAAGTTGCGACGTTTTAGAGTAAGACGGTTTAGGACGGGAAGTAAAATCGGACTTTCGAAGCTAGCGGATTGAGATAGTTTCTGAAGGAATAGGAGCGGACTTGGAGTGTTTGTATAAATGCCGTAGCACCGTCGCGCACGAATTAGCAGGGAACGGAGATTAGAAAAGTCTCCGAATATGTGAAGCTTGAAAAGGTGTCACAAACCACACAGGCCTACAGGGGTGTAAGACCCCGGAGGAAACCTTTTTCCTTGCCGAAGTGGGGCAGGAGTGCATAACACGTGACATGGATGAATGTGGATGAGGATATCCAGTCTCATCCAGTGAGTGTGACATGGATGAGTATGGATAAGTGTATCCAGTCTCATCCAGCAAGTGTAATAAGGGATGAATATGGATGAAGGGATCTAACCTCATCTATAAGGAAGGTAGCAATAGGGAACATCTATATAATTACCATGATTCTCCTATGTATCTAGTCATTCTTTTACGTTCTTTAGTTATCAATCTAAGATTATTCTTTCGAGTATGGTGAGAGGACTCCAGGCCTTTCTGACGAATAGAACCAACTTAACCACTTGACCTACTACTGATATTGTTACCTTCAAATCAAGAAACCCTGGATTAGCCAATCCAACAACAACTATACTTCTTCAAGGGATAGGTTCGTCATATTTTGATAATTCTTTGATTAATACCAATACTGGGCCAAGAAGTGGCATAAGCCATTCATAGGATATCCCTTTACCACCATTAATCGAACCTTTTCTTGTTTCATTAACCTTTGAAGATAAAATAGAAAACCTCTACACCTTCCAAGAATTACCTTTTGAGTAATATCACGATTAGATATGGGATAAATTAGTAGACCCTGACCTGGAAAATAAAGAAGAGTCAGATAAAGAGGAATTCCAGAGTGAAGACCTAGGCGATTTATAACGGCCTAGTCCATCACTGCCCAGAACACCCACACCTATTTATAACATTTGGGACTTGCCACTAATAGAGAAGGTATTCCAACTCATTGACAGGATGGTGCCTCCTAAGACACGCTCGTAGATCCCGGAGTCGGAAGCACAGGAGGAAATCAATGTCAGAACGGGAGAGGATAACTAGGAGGAGGAAGAGACCCCTGATTGGCAAGCCAAAGCGGTGGCTGCCTTTAGGGAGGTTAAAAGGCTTAAAAAAGAATTGGCCTTAAAGGAGGCTAGACTTGGGAAAGCCCCTGAAGGATCCCCATTGGGAACCTCTCAATAACCAGCATCCCCCCAACCTTTAGTACCTCCTGGACCTCCAGACAATAACGACAATGACGAAGGAAAAGACAGGAAGGAAAAGGAAGGCAGAGATCCCCAACCAAAAAGGGAAAGAATAATAACCCCTTTCCCGCTCGTTAAGGGATATAAATTAATGGATCTGCTAATCTACAATAGAATTTCAGATATTAAGGATTGGTTCATATATGTAAAACTTTATCTATCCTTTTATAGGGAAAATCTGCCATAGGAGAAATAATAGGTATTTACTATTACTTAATTTTTAAGTAAAACTACCCTTACATAGTTTTAATCCATCTTGGAAAACCATTTTAATATCATCAAAGAGGAATCAAAGAAATCTCAATATATCTTTGAATTATATGAACATTTTGAGAATAAAATATGAATAATGTTTGGCAAGCCATTCAAGAAGGAAGAAGCATAGAAGGCCATCTATCACCTTAGATAAAAAGGATAAACTACATTTTACATGGCAGAATTTAAGCAATTTACAACTATAGGGCAATTACCCAAAGATGTACAATTTGATTATCTCTATAAGGAAGTGGCTACCTAGGTAAAAGATGAACTCTCCAAGGAAGAATAACCTGCCATTATTGACAAGTATATGACCAGGGTAATTCTTCACAATAATAAGTTATATAAAAAATATAATAAGAAGAAGAGAGGCTCTAAAGTAACAAAGAATCAGGGAAAAAAGGAACCAATTAAAACTCAGAACCTAAACGCAGTTAATAATAATAAGAAACCTAAGAAGGATTTAAGCAAGGTCAAATGCTACAATTACCAAGAAATGGAACACTACAAGAATTAATACAAGAAACCCAAGAAACAGTCACAAATCCTAGAAAGAAGATCAGCCAATACAATAATAATAACATTAGGATCCTTAACCTTGGGAGTACTCAATATTATCGAAGAAGAAGAAGAATAGGAGAACCCACCACCGGATTATAACAAAGCCATCTAACAAACAGAAATGGAAAGTTTCGTGGACCAAATGAATCAATTATAGAATCTTGGTACGATAGGCATAAGGGACTCCAAGGAGGAAGAAATGAATATCTCTTTGGAAGAATCTAGTTCTTCTTTGGATGAATAAAGGCTATTATAAGATATAGATTGGAACATGGAAAGAGAAGTGGAAGGAGAAGTGATATTTTTAATATAGATTGATAACCAAAATATCTCTGCTATATTATTACTAAATAAAAGTATTGTTCTAACATACTTTAATGGAATGTAACTACACCAGCAGGTGATATAAGATTAATAAGATTCTAATAATAAGGGAGGATGGAATTAAATCCCTGAACTAGAATTAATATACCATATATAATTAATTAAATAAATAAATTATTATTATTATAATCTTGGTAATCTAATAGACCTAAGATATATGTCTAAAAGTGATGAAATATAGACCCAAAAATGTAGAAGACAGAATCGCGGGAGAGTCCATAAAAATATTGTTAGAAAAATATTTAAAAGATAAGGAATACTGGAATTATTTACCCTGAATATACTTAAAGATTTGGATTATAAAGGAGTAATCAGAAATGGATAGGACTGGGAATTTATATAATAATATTATAGAAACATATATAAGGTTTCCTATACAGTATTTTATAAGAAAAAACAAGGCAAAATTACCTTAATTAAGCCTGTTTGTAGATATCTAAAACAAATGGTTCAATATTTAAATATTGTCCTGGATGGATATTATGAACAGACATTACTACGATACAGGGAAATGATTAACCAGTCTCAAAGAGAAATACAACATTTAGAAAGTAAGATTATAATTTTCCAAGGAAGAACCGAACAATTAATAAACCTATCATGAGGAATGATCGATATGATTAACAAACAATAGGATATAATGGAAAAGCTGTTGAAAATCCTATAGATGATATCAAGCAAGGTCAAGCTAACATGTTCAATAAGAATAGCCAAGGAACCCTACTTAATCGTAAAGATGATATAAAAAAGATACAAATTTAATACCCTGATTGACTCAGGATGTATAATCAATTTAATCCATCCAAGATTGGTCAACACATATGGAATATCATATCAAAAAAAAGAAGATGCCTTACCAAGTCAGCAACATTAACAGAAGCCTCATTACCTACGATGGAAGAAAAGTCAAAAGAGAAACTACAGCTCTTTCTATCTTGATCCAAGGATATCAAGAATTGGTATCTTTTAATCTTATTAACATAAACTACAAATTAATTTTGGGAAAGATATAGCTCAAAGCTAGTAACCCAAGAATCAACTGGGTATAGGATCGACTCTATTAGGACAAGCCAGAAAAAGATTCAACCCCTAAACATCAGAAAGAAGCCAACTCAAGCAAATCGAAATAGCAATTACAGCAAGTGCAAATAGGTAACCTCATGAAGGAACATTCTATACCTCTATATCTTATAATATGACATATAGATACCAAAGAATCAAACAACCAAAAACAAATCAAAATCAAAGAAAAATATATAAAAATGTTTCCCAAGTTATTCCAAGATAATCCAGATATGGATATAGGTATACCAGAACATAGTCAATATAACCACAAAATAATATTGAAGAAAGGAGAACATCTAAAACTATACCAAGTTTACAGATTAAGCCAGAACGAATCCGAAACCTTACACATTATATTCCAAGACAAGGAGGCAAGAGGGTTTATACAAAAATCAAAATCATTAACAGGATACCTAATTTTCTTAATACCCAAAAAGAACAAGGATGGAACATCTAAGCTAAATAAAAAAGGAAAAGTAATATGGAGGGATATTTATGATTACCAATAACTAAATAAGATCACGGTTAAAGATAAGCATCCTCTACCATATATTGAAAGCCTAAAAGAAGAAATAGATAATAATGAATGGTTCATATCATTGGATCTAAAGTTCATTTTTAACCTTATACGAATTGTTGAAGGAGATGAGTGGAAGATAGCTATCAGAATACCGCACAGTTATTTCAAATGCTTAGTAATGCCATTTAGACTTATAAATATGCCAGCCACCTTTCAACAAATGATCCAGGATGTTCTACAACAATTCCTCGGAAAAAGCACTTTCGTATACTTAGACGACATTTTGATCCATTTAAAAACCAGAAAATAACATAAGAAGGATATATATAAAGTATTTAAGGCCCTAAGAGAAGCTAAGCTTTTTATAAACCTAGACAAAAGTGACTTCTTTGTTTAAAAACTTGACTATCTTGGATATATAATCTTTCCAGGAAAAATCAAAATCTAGAAATCCAAAATATCCATAATAAGGGAATGGCCAACCCCAGAAACCATCACAGGAGTACAAGCCTTCCATAGTTTCTACAACTACAACAAAACCCTAATTAAGGATTTCAAGAAAATCATGGAACCAATAATGGCTACAATACATATCAAAAATCCAAAGGATTTTAAGTGGACATAAGAGGCAGAAAAGGCATTCCAAGAAATAAAGAAGATTATAATAAAAGATCCAGTAATAAGGCTGCCCAACCTAAATAAGAAAAAATGACTACATACCAACGCCTCGAATGGAACAATGGGAGCAATATTGGAGCAATTGGAAGATAATGGAAACTGGCACCCAATCACCTATTTTTCCAAAACTTTTAAGGGATCAAAAGTGAGATATAAAACATATAACCAAGAACTTATGGCCATTTACCAAGCACTGAAGGAATGGAGACCATGGGTATCAGGAACTACTGAACCCTTGGAGATCTATTCAGATTATTGTAATCTCAAGTCTCTCATGATTACTAAGGTTCTTAGTAGTAGACAATCACGATGGATAAATGATCTTACATATTTCAACTTCAAAATTCACCATATTAAGGGAAAAGAAAATATTCAGACAGATATTCTCAGTAGACCAGAAGATCTCAATACCAAAGAGGTCAGAGAAAAAAGGGCAATATTCCAGGAAACGTCCGACGGCATCCTAATATTATCGACGGTATATCTGACCAAGCCATAACACAAATAGGAATAAAAGATCAAGAAAAAAGCCCTACAAATTAAAGATACTCTACCGATACAGGATTTTATCATTAAAGATATAATATCATACAATGGGAAAACCTATATACCGCCAACACTACAGGAAGAATTTGTACAAGAAGTACACAAACACCCTCTACATGGACACTTGGGAATCTTTAAGACAATTACACAACTACAAGAAATATATGACTTCCCGGGAATCAAAGGAATAATCAAGAAGGTCATCTCGAACTATAACATCTACAACAAGGTTAAGGAAGCCAGACATAAACCATATGGGCTTCTACAACCCATTAAGATTCCAGACAAACCATGGGATACTATTACATGGGACTTTATCACTAAGCTACCCAAATCACAACATCCAATAACCAAAGAAGAATATGATAACATATGGATTATCACCAATAAACTTATAAAATACGGGTACTTTATGCCATTTAAGGAAACCTATACAGCCAAAGATTTGGCTTTCAAATTTGTCGAAAAAGTCTTTAACAGACACAGGCTACCAAGGAGGATTATTTCAAATAGAGACAAGCTCTTTACCTCAAAATTTTAGGTTGGCCTAATGAAAAGGCTAGGGGTCAAACAGAAGCTTTCTACGACGACTCACCCTCAGACTGATGGCCAAACGGAGCAATTAAATCAGACACTGGAACAGTACCTACAGAATTACGTTAACTATGAACAAGATAACTGGGTGGAACTCTTATCACTTACTATATCCTTATACAATATTTCGGTCAGCGATACCACCGGGATGTCACCACAAGAAGTACTGTATGGATGACAAGCAAATGTAGAACAGAAACCATTAACAAACAAGGTTGTCCCAGAATTGGAAACAGTACCACCTAGAGCAGAGACATTTGCTGTCAGAACCCTGACACTGCAAGCTAAGCTCAAGCAACGCCTCGAATTTCTACAATACAGAATGGCAACATACTACAACAAGAAAAGAATTGAAGGACCAATTCTACATAGGGGAGATAAGGTCTATCTCTTACGAGATAAGCAACACTCTACATTAAAAACACCTCAAATTCAAACCAAGAGACCAAGTGAGAAGTTGGATTTTAAGAAACTGGAACCCTTCTTAATTAAGGAAGCCCTTTCAAGAACAAATTATCAACTACAATTACCAACAAATATGAAATTAAGAACTAATATATTTCATATCGCTATGCTTAAACCAACACCTAAGGATACCAAACTTAAAGGAAATGTCAAACTAGAAGAAGACCCAGAAGAATATGACATCGAAGCCATCCGTGATTCTAGGATTACTAATGGTCAAATCGAGTACTTTATCAAATAGCTTGATTATTCAAAGGAAAATAATACCTGGGAACCACAAGAATACCTTATGAATAAGAAAGTCCAGAAGTTAATTAAGGATTTCCACCGCCAGAACCTAGATTGACCGACAGTGGCAAATCAAAGTTTACATCCTCAAGGGAAAAGTCAGAGAAGGGGTCAACCGCAGAAGCTGCACTAGTTTGCGCCTTAACGTCGTACTGCTGCTCCCCTGCCGGACATTGCTCCTTTTCTAACTGCTCCTGTTCTTCCAACTCTTCTAGGCTTTGGAGACCACGCTAGAACATCTTCAGGCCTTTTTCTTTCAATAGTTCCTTTTACCGCCTAAGCCATTTAACACAAGCTAAGGCTTTGGCTATTTCAGTATGAAGACACTCAAGGGCCTCTTCGGCCTGACACTCTTGAACAGACAGCCGTTCTTCCTCATTCTCGAGCCGGGAAAAAGAACCAATGAAGATGCCCATCCCATCACATTGATAATAATATAAAACACATTCACTACACTTCTTGGATACCCCAATTGCCATTACACACTTGAGATTATGGTCAAAACAATATGAACATAGCATGATGTCCACATTGAGACCAATCCTGCCAATCCATTCTGAAAGCTTTGCACACTCCTGTCCCTGATTAATGCGTTTACGCTTTACGGATGGACTGGTGGACATGGTGGGGACTGAATTGGAAGGGACCTACCAGGAAAAGGGATCTTCAAGGACAAAGGAACTGAGGAAAGGAGAAATAATGTCACAAACCACACAGGCCTACAGGGGTGTAAGACCCCGGAGGAAACCTTTTTCCTTGCCGAAGTAGGACAGGAGTGCATAACACGTGACATGGATGAATGTGGATGAGGGTATCCAGTCTCATCCAGTGAGTGTGACATGGATGAGTATGGATAAATGTATCCAGTCTCATCCAGCGAGTGTAATAGGGGATGAGTATGGATGAGGAGATCCAACCTCATCCATAAGGAAGGCAGCAGTAGGGAACATCTATATAATTACCACGATTCTCCTATGTATCTAATCATTCTTTCACATTCTTTAGTTATTAATCTAAGACTATTCTTTCGAGTATGGTGAGAGGACTCCAGGCCTCTCTGACGAACAGAACCAACTTAACCACTTGACCTACTACTGATATTGTTACCTTCAAATCAAGAAACCCCGGATTAGCCAATCCAGCAACGACTATACCTCTTCGAGGGATAGGTTCGTCACAAAAGGGTTTAACATTTATTTATTATATTTCTTTTTTTTAATTATATATATTTAAATAAAAAAAATAAAAATTAATATAAAATAATATAATAAATTTAAAGATTTATTATTTAAGTTATATCCCTTTTTTAATTAAATTATATATTATAAACCAGTTAATAAGCAACTATTTAAAGACTTAAGAAGTAGAGATGTTATAACCAGTCATAGATAATCATTAAAGATTTGGAAAATCTATTAGATTTATTTATATAAAATAATTAGATTTATTAAATTTGTGACGAACCTCTACCTCAAAGAGGTATAGCCGTTGCTGGATTGGCTAATCCGGGGTGTCTTGATTTGAAGGTAACAGTATCAATAGTAGGTCAAGTGGTTAAGTACGTTCTGTTCGTCAGAGAGG